>NW_028327858.1:0-300000 GCF_031878675.1 Megascapheus bottae
TCTGGTATAGCCAGTGAGAATATTGGACACCCCAGCTCTTTCCATTCCACTCCATGGATATGCTCATTCAGTACCATTCCTTGAGTATCAATGATTTGTCAGAATGATTTGTGTTAGGACCAGAGGATGCCATGGAAGAGTTCTCAATGTTGAGGGAAATAAAAAATAAATAAATTGCTGTAACTAGGCCCATTACAGCATGGTAAAAGCTGCAGTTTCTAGTCTTCTGTTTCATTTTGTATCCTATTGCTCTATAGCATGAGAACTCTCTGAGGATGGGGATTATGTGTTAGTTTTACACTTTTCCCACACCCCTAACAACGGTTGTATATTGACTGATCAGCTCATTGTCTGATAGCCCAAATAAATGACTCCCTTCATCACTAACTGAACACAGCTAAATTAAAACAACTCCCTCCAGTTCCAAGCCAAAACAAAGTCTTCGTCCTTTCATGATGGCTTTGGGTCTCCCAAGGACATAGGTCCTGGACAGATGTCACACTGGGCCCCTGGAACCCCTACTCACGGATGCAGGTCTCCTGAGGGGGAGCACCAGGTCTGCGGTTCCGAAAATAATGCAGCTGACACCGCTCACAGTTTCTGCCTTCTGTGTGGTGGCGGCAGTTGTCACACACACCTCCATGTGTCCCCTGGCTGGCAGCAAACACAGCTGGGTCGAAGTGACAGGTCTCGGAGTGCCCATTGCAGTCACACCCTGGGGAGGGAGAGTCCTGATGCTCATCTCTCCCCACAGCCACTGCCATCTGTACGTACCGAGAGAGCATGCGCTCATCTCTAACAACTCTTCCAGATGCCCAGGAAGGAGACATGGGGAAACTGAGACCAAGAGAAGGCTATACAAGCCATGCCAAGCTACAGAAGGACGCAGAGTGAGGGGATGGGAATCAGGCCTCTGACTCCCCATGATCTAAATCAGAGCAGGGAAATGGGAAGGGCCACCAGAAGGCTCTGCCAAGGAGCATCAGCAAAGACCTAACCTTGGTCCCTCCAGAGCTGGCTAAATAGGAGGAAGAGGCAGTGGGGGAAGGATGTCACCCACTCAGCCACCTCTATCCCCTACCATAAGCATAACTAGTAGGCCTGACACTTGATTCTCATTTAAATAACCCACAGCAGATCCTTCCCAGGTTCCTGGCAAGGTTAGTTAAGACACAGAAAGATGAGCCCCAGATCCAGTCACTCTGGGGGAAGGGATGACCCCCAGGCCCCTACTTTGGCATTCGTGGGGGTCCTGGCCCTCTGCAGGTCTCCAGGGCCGGTTGTTGTAGAAGGGTGCACAGCGCTCGCAGTTGGGGCCAGCGGTGTTGTGCTGGCAGACGCAGACATCATGTACCTGGGAGAAGGGGCGTGGCCGCCAGGATAATTAACACAGGAAACCAGCAAGGCAGACCCACCCACTCCCCTCTTACTTTCCTGCCCATGACTCAAGGCCAGACTTCAGCCCTTCCAGCTGTCCCTGGACTCTTTAGACTCATCCATATAGCTCCAGTGACTTTGGCCTGCCCTCTTGCCATGTTCTTGGTGTATATGAGCACACAATCCTGTGTGTGTGTGTGTGTGTGTGTGCGCGTGCGCGCACGTGCGTGTGTGTGCGTGTGTGTGTGTGTGTGTGTGTGTGTGTGTGTGTGTGTGTGTGCATGCGCCAAATTGCTCCTAGAAAGGATTTTTCAAGCTCATTGCTTTTACTTGAGCACCCCAAGATGACTGGTCTAAGGTGTCGCTGGATGTTCACATCTTTGCTAGTGAGATTCTAGAGGTTTCTGGGTGTTCTCTGCAGAGTTATTTCCCAGCAATCCAGGACTAAGTTGTTTGGTGGATGGGAATCATAGGATGAATTGCTACTAGACTCATGAAGGCATTAAAAATAGAAGAGCTATTGTGTGTTAATTGCCTTCCAAATTAAGCTCAACACCCTCAGCTTGGCATTCAAGGTCTGTACCGTGTTCGCTCAGTTCTCATCCCCCACTCCCTGCAGAGTTTTCAGGTGCTCCTTCTACAAGCCCTACTTCCCCACCCTGGCCCTTCCTGGTTCTTTTCCTTCTGTCTAGAATTCTGTTATTTTTACATTCACCAGCAAAATCCTACCCAGTAACTCCAACTAGAATACCATCTCCTTTCAACCTGGTGGAACTTTACAAGTATCCAGGAAGTGTTTTTATTTTTATTTTATTTTTTCAAAACAGCAATGGCCAGACAAAATTCAACCAGAACTTCGAGAGTCAGGTCTGGGCACCAGTGACTCTACTAGGGAGTCATATTTGAGACCCACCAGGGCTGGATAGCTCACTACCTCCTTCACATTCCCCACACACAACCCAGCCATCCTACTTATCCTAGGTTCTTGTGCATCCTTTCACAGGCCCTAAAAGAGCACTTGTCCCCTGAACTCACATTCCTCTTGGCTCCTCTGTAGTCTAGGAAAGGACACAGGCCACAAATAGAAGGAACAGAATCAACTGCTACTTATTTTTCTCTACTTCCCTCCCAGGCCATTTTGTGTGTGTGTGTGTTTTCTTGTGTTTCTCTTTCATTAGGATCCCTATGGAGCATCCATGTTTGCCAGGAGAATTGAAATCCTAGAAAAAGGCCAGGGAACGGTCCTTGTGATTCTTCTTTTTTGTACTATAGGCTCTGTCTCCTGAGCCTAAGGCCCACCTCTGGATTCACAGAGAGATTCCCCAGGGAACTGAAATGCAGCTTCTCTACTTCTCCCTCTGCAGAACCCAATTCAGCTAGCCGAGGTCAACTTCCTGTGTCCATTAATAGCTATCCCTCTAAGTGCAGAGTTGAGCCTTTAGAATTCCTAGATCAGTGATGTCAACCTTGGTGGAAAAGGAAAAAATAACTTGGAGCTTGAGAAATCAGTTACAAAGACAGAATATCTCAAAGTAGAAGCCTGGGCTAGTTTTGGTTTGGTTTTTTGTTTTTGGTTTTGCTTTTGTTTTTTTTTTGTTGTTTTTTTGTAAGTCCTGGGGCTTGAACTCAGGGTCTGAGCACTGTCCTTAGGCTTTCTCAAGCTGAGCACCCTAACACTTGAGAAATGGCACCACTTTTGGCTTTTTCAATGTTTGTGGTGCCAAGGAATCATGCTAGGCAAGCACTCTACCACTAGGCCAAACTCCTGACCCCTGTTGTGTTTTTGTTCTTAAGCTCCCAATTGCAACTATAATTTATAGTAATGTTTTCCTATTTACATACTAATATGATAAGTAACAACTGGCATATTATAATTGCCATGTGTGGCCCAGGTTGGAAAGCTTCACCTTAAGCTCCCCACCAAGGCCTGCACATTTGCTCCACACAACTGAAAGTTAAAGCCATGCCCATCCACTCACAAAGGAAGCCTGCAGAAGTAAGATAATTCTGATCACCGAAACAGTGCTCGCCTTAGGTTTATTCTCATTCTGGCTGGAGTATTAAGTATCCATATCTTCAATGAGTGGCCTTCCTGCCTCACAGGAGCCTAAGCACAAGCTGGGTCCATGCAGGTCCTCCTGCTTCCCCTCCACCCTCCTCACTCTGGTCTATTACCTTCACAGCAGTGGAGGGCTCCACAGGGGCTCCAGGCTGGGGGGCACAGTGGTCAGCGTGGCCATGACAGAAGCAGCTGCCCTGCAAACGTAGCTGGGACACCGCGAAGTAGGCACTGGGAGGATGGAAGCCCCTCTGGGGCACAGGGGCCAGTTGGGTAAAGTTGACTCTCAAGTTTGTGATGTCTCCCAACTCTAAGAGGGCAACAGTAAAGAGTGAAGGACAATGAGGTGAAGAGTAGAGGGAACAAAAAGAAAGGAAGTTAAGAGGTGAATAGAGCCTCAGCCCCAGACTGCACAGATCAGAGGAAAGGCAGCTCCCGGGATGGGTGTTCCATTAGGACAAGGAAAGGAATTCTCATCTCACCACCCCTCCTAGATGCCCCTACCAGCCTTCAACCTGCTCGAGCTTCACACATATAACATCCCTCCCTACAGGGTCAATAGGGCAAGTACTGGATCCCAACCAAGCTAGAAAAACAGCAGGGAATAGGAAACTTCCATGACTTTGGTCTCAATGAGTTGCATTCCCCAACCACAGTTCCACCAGAAAAGAATATAGTCAAACTGACCTTGAATTTTTTGACCTCGAGAGGCTGAAATCCCAGATGCTAAGTCCATAATGTTAAGTTGGACCTATGTAGAGAGAGAAATGGGGAAAGTTATATAAGACATAGACTCCACCTCAAGCACAGAAGAAGCCTGCTCTTTCATTCCCATTCCTTTCATATCTACCCTCCTTACGCTCTGACATCATTCTCACTTGGAACAACATGGAAAAGACCATGGATGGGAGGTCTGCTACCTGTCCTGGGCCAGCAGGTAATAACTAGGCGCTAATTGAGAGAGAGAGAGAGAGAGAGAGAGAGAGAGAGAGAGAGAGAGAGAGAGAGAGAGAGAGAGAGAGAGAGAGAGGGGGGGGGGGGAGGGAGGGGGAGAGGGAGGGGGAGAGGGAGGGAAAGAGGGAGGGAGAGGGGGAGGGAGGGAGGGAGGGGGAGAGGGAGAGGGAGAGGGAGGGAGAGGGGGAGGGGGAGAGAGAGAGAGAGCGTGCATCTGTCTGTCTGTCTGTCTGTCTGTGTGTCTCTGTCTGTGTGTGTCTGTGTGTGTCTGCGTGTCTATGTGCGTCTGTATCTGTGTATGCATGTATATACAAGATCTTTTTCTCCAGTAGAAAATATAAAAATTTCCTGATTTTCTTGGGTCAAAAATCATGGTGAGAGACATTATCTACAACTGAAGGTACAGGGGAGAGTAATTTTCCAATGATCAAGGAGGAATGTGAAGATGTAATATCCAGGGATGTATGGCTACCCTATCTAGAAAACGCTGGAAACCTCAATGCTTACTATGTTTCATATTTGTAATAAAAACCACTCATTAAAAATGAGTTCCCTTGAAATGAGTTCGTTTCAACCCTCTACACATTCGGAACATTCCTGTGCTCTGATCTGGGGTCTGAGCACAGGTATAGCATTATACGGAGAAGAGTACAAGAAAGAGGAGCTACTAGGCCACAAAGAGAACACACTCTAACCCTTGGTCTCCAGAGAGCAGCTCTGCAGTGCCACTTTAGCCAAGGAGAGCAGGCAGAGTCTGAGCCCATATTACTATATTAATGGGGAGGCAGGGAAGAAGTAGGTAGGATGTCTCACCATGTCTCCTTTTTTAAGGTTCCTTCTACCTACCTTCCCCCCATTTTGATGCCCATTCGGCCTCTGAGGCATAGGCTGGCACCGAGCATCCTGCCAGTTCCGAGACTGGCCCTGACGGATCCGGGGGAAAGCAGATGCACAGTCAGAAGCCAGGTACTGGTACACCTTCCAGGTCCTGCCAAAGTCTGAAGAGCGTTCAATCAGCATGCCTGCAGGCATGGGACCCTGTAGAGACAAAGACAGAGCAAGGCTGTGAGTGACTGAAGGGAAGGATGATGTGCGTCCTGGAATACAACCACAGAAAGAAGCTCCTTGAGGGGAAGGGGATAAAAAGCCAGTAGCAACATGTAGGCTCAGGAACAGCTATTCAATTCTCCTGGCAAACCATAGGCCAGAGAAGTCCATCCCCAGAGGATCTGTGGAAGATTAATAGCAACCATCTCTGTATTCCAGAGGACTGGTCCGTAGCCCAGGCTTCCCAAGCCAAAGGTCACACTAAACTTGAATCATTGCCACATCCTGGAAATTCTGTGCAGCTTCTGTTCTGATCCTCTAAACTATGCCCCACTTCACCAGAAAGAACTTCTAAATGATTCTCTGATGGTGACACCTGCTCTCAATCTACACAGGCCTAAAGATGAAATGTAAGCCACTTGTTTGACTGTGACCCTGTTCCAAAGCAATTTCCAGTGACTTCCCAGCATGCATCCCTTCCTTTTACTACAGTTTCATAAACTCAGTCTCCATACAGATCCTGAGGAAGGCCCATCTCCAGCTTCAGTGCCACCTTTCTCCCATGCTTTCCTAGGAGCTCTGTCTGATTTCCCCCTGGTTCATGCTTACCTGAGTCACACCTGTCACCATAAAGAACCTTCTTGATAAAATATATGGTATGTATCACTCCAACCCATTGTATCCTACAGCCAGCAATCCTAGCTACATAGGAGGCTGAGATCTGGAGGAGCACAGTTTAAAGCTGGCATCAGAAAGAAAAGTTTGTGAGTTTCCATGTTAAAAATAATCAGTAAAGATAGAGATATAACTAGGAACATAGCTGAAGTAGTCAAGCACCATGCAAGGCGGCAAGCTGAGAAAGCTCAAGACCCTGAGTTTAAACCCTGGTACCAAGAAGTGGGGGGGGGGAGGAAGTATCCAATTGAACATTGCCCTTCAAATCTGTCACCTTTAGAGACTGGGCATATGTTCAAATGATGCTGGTATTTCTCAAAATACTTTTGACCTTTCTGTAGGGCATGGATCTTAGAGCCAATTTCCTCAGTCACATAAGAAATCAGCTTCTGATACCTTTTACTTCAAGCTCATTTTTAACTCCTAAAAATAATACTGACTTTTCTGATCATCCAATCCTGTTAACTAAACTTGATCCTTTACTAACTCTAAATAAAGAATAAAACCAAATCACTGAAGGAACAAAAGAAAAAGACCCATAACAAGTGAATGAAAATAGTTTCTCTGAAAGGAATATTTCTGAAGGCTGGTCACAGAGAAGATGAGAATGCACTCTGGGAAGTGAAGGCACTAGCTGATTGATTTGGCTATGGAGAGAGCTGTTCCATGGATGCATACTTCATATGGATGGCTACTGATTAAAACCTCATCTGCAAAGTTTCTGAAACAGAACACACCAAGAATAAACAACTGTGCAACCAACAACTGTGTTAGTCAGGCTTTTCATCACTGTGACAAAAATACTTAAGAAAAACAAGTTAAAGGAGTAAAGATTTACTGTGGCAAATGGCATCAGAGGTTTCAGTCCATATTCAACTGGCTGAACCACTATGGGCCAGCGGTGACAAGATCCTGTGGAAACAAGTGATAGGACAAGGTGGCTAGGCTCACCTCATAGTAGGGATGAGGCAGAGGCTTCTGGGGCAAGACACAAACTCCAAGGACATGTTCCCAGAGACCTACTTCCTTCAACTAGTCCTAACCTTGAAAGTTTCCATCACCTCCCAATAATGCAATGACGTTATGAATCCATCCGTGGATCAAGCCATCATTTATCAGAGCCTCCATGACCCAAAAAAAACCTCTTGATGACTGACTCTACCAGCTGGGGACAAATCTTCAACATAACAACCTTTTTATGTGAGGGGAGAGGGGGGAGGAGGGGACTCTTGGTATCAAAACCATAACAGCAACCAAGCTCAATAGAATCAGCACTTAGCACAGCTGAACTGATTGGACAGGTTAGAAATGTGGGTACAGAAGGCATGGGAATTTCTCAGGAGTACCACTATTCTCCCAGTCCTCATGCTATCACTGTAATGTAGGCCCCACCGTGATGAGGGGAGCCCACCCTGCATGTGATGCTATTATCCCACTTCAAGGAGACCAGAACGATGTGCTTCTTCATGGCTTGAGTTCAAGTGCCCCAGGTTCCCTTTCCTATCTACTGCTATTCCCCCAAAACACACCTTAAAATCCATCATGATGTCCTGAAGCTGAAATCTCCTATCCAGGTCCAGCTGCAGAGAGACAGGGCTCACATCTGGAAAGAGAAAAAATAGGAACTTGGGGCCAGAGATTTCATACTTTCACAACCCCACCAATGAGCCTGGCCTAGCAAGTCTAGTCTAGACTAGACTCTCTGATTTAACTCCGGGGGAGAATAGACCAATACAATGCTATTTAGGTGACCCCTTCAAGATCTTATCTGCTCTTGCCAAATTCCCTCCCACCATCACCTGCTGTCCCTAATGCCTTAATGGTGTTCAACTTGTCTGCTCAACATACTTCCTACCATGTGCACAGCTGTGGAGACTGTGTAGCATGCAGTAAAGGCAGCCTTCTGATCACACACTCTCAATCTCAACAAACTTGTCTCCAGGCTCCACCCAACCATGCCTACACCCTCCCATTCTCATCCCAGCCCATGCAACTTCTACAAGTTTAGTCCCCAGTAGATGGCAGATCCTTACCATTCTGTGACTGCCACCAGCGCACAGGGCCAGAAGACGAAGCCACATTCTCCACTCGGTGGCTGTTGTAATTGTGAGGCAGCCTGGAGTCACACTTGCAGCATTTCATCTGCCACTGTGGGAGGAGAGATGGCCAAGGTTAGAGGTGGGGGTACTCAGTCCTTCAGATCCCAACACAGGCCACCCATGGAAAGAAAGCCTCTCCTCGGATCTACACATTACTTATACACTTAGCAGGAGGAATTTCTTGCTTTTTTTTTTTTTGCTAGTCCTGGGGCTTGAACTCAGGGCCTGAGCACTGTCCTTCGGCTTCCTCAAGGCTAGAACTCTACCACTTGAGTCACAGCACCACTTCCAGCTTTTTTCTATGTAGGCAGTACAAAAGAATGAAACTTAGATCTTGATGCATGCTAGGCAAGCACTCTACTACTAGGCCAAACTGCCACCCATGAGGATGATTCTTTTTTAATATATTGTCAGGGTAATATATAGAGAGGTTACAGTTACATTCATCAGGTAGTAGGTGCATTATTTGTCAAACATTGATGTCCCTTCTCATGCTTTTGTCCACCTTCCCCCCTACCCCCTCCTAATCATCTTGTTTCTCCCCTTCCCTTCCCTATTTCAAATAAACAAACATATATACAATACCCCAGGTAACAAAGTCAGATACAATAACCACATGAGATTAACCATAAGGGGAAAAAGAGAAAAGAAATAACTGCACATTGAGAACAACAATCACAAAGATAAACCTCTTGTTTCCATAGAGGATGAATTTCTTAAAATGCTATTGGTCATCTTTTTCATTCAATTCTTCAATGCCCTTCCTAATATACAGCAAAGGAATAGTAAATAGATGTTGTATCTGGGAAGAGTTTTAAGATAGTGGAAAAAATACATCACCTTAAAGAAAAAAATGTAAAAAGAACACTGCGAGGAGAGAAAGGGGGTTGGGGGTTTGGAGAGAAATTCACATTCGTTTAGCACTTATGTTCTAGATACCTAAGCCTGATCTCATTTTATTGTGGAAGCCTAGAGAAGGCTGGGGTTTAAGGGACATAAACCAAGCAAATAAAAATACAAAGAGGTTTGGGATTTTAATGCTATCTCTTTAATCCCATTTCATAGGCTCAGTTTTCTCCTCCAATTGAGCTGGACTAGAGTAATCCATTCAGCTGACCAATATTGAACACACATGTTCTCTCTCTCTCTCTCTCTCTCTCTCTCTCTCTCTCTCTCTCTCTCTCTCTCTCTCTCTCTCACACACACACACACACACACACACTCTCACACACACACACACACACACACGCACGTGCGAGCGCACACACACACAAAATACAGATATAGCTGACTTGGTCCCAACTCTTTCATGTTATTCATCAAAAATCTTTCTCCTCTGAATAACCACTGGGCTTAGCTCTGAGAGCCCTACCCAAGGAGGAGCTGTACATTCACTCAACAGAAGCCAGACCTGCTAGACTTTCTGTGCTGGGACAACTGAACCTACATACACACCAAGCCTCCATTTTCTCCTAAACTTCCTTCCATTAGAACCAAAAGGGACTTGTAGCAGAGACGCTGAAGCCTTCTAGCTCTCTGTATTCTGCCATGACCAAAGGTCATATCCTGATGAGACAAAGTCTCAGCATAGGTACGAGCTGCTGAACTAGATTTTTAACCCAATAGCTCAGCACCAAAGAGATGAAGTAAGTGTGGTAAGCCTGTCCCTTGAGATATAGAAACATCTTGACTAGCATCATCTTCCATCTGCCCACTGACATTCTAGGCCCCACAGGAAACACAGAACACAAGCCAAGGATCATGGTCTCTGAGCCTCTGATCCCTATCCATCTACAGCTTCTACCTCCAACCTACAAGGGAAGAGAACTGTCACCCTTCCTGATGCTTGGAGGCATGGACTGTCCATTTACCTGTTGATTATCTGACTCTCTTTGATGCTTTAGTCCCAGTACAGGCCCACACTGTGTACTCAATGAATAAATAATGAATGGGTGAATGAATAAATAGTAAATGCTCAATGAATGTGGGCTATTCTTAATAACATATTGACAAACACATCCTTCCTGTACTCAAGAAGTTTAAAACTGTGGCACAGAGTAAGGAAGTATTCACAACATCAATATTAAGTGATGGACTTGTAATCCCAGTTATTCAGGAGCTCACCCAAAAGGCTGGCTTGAACCCAAGGGTAAGGGACAGGCCTGAGCATATAATGAGACCCTGTTCTTTGCAGAAAAATATCATGTGTCAAGATAATTTCAATATATGAATTTATTGAGTTCTACAATAACCCTATATGTCAAGTAGTATCTCACTTTATAGATAAGATTTTCCATTGATCACCAATGTCTGCACAAGAGAAGACCCCACACTGGCTGCCTGGCTGTGTGCCTGTCTGTCTGTCTGATCCTCCCTCTCCCCCATCTTCTATCCCTGGAATCCTCTCATTTCCATAAAAAAAAAAAAAAGCTTGAGTGGCAGACCCTATGGGAAGCATGGTAAAGCCTGGTCATTTCTGCCCCTCCCAATGGGTTCTAAAAAGGGCTTTGCTGGCCCTCAAGATAACCTTGGGAAGCCTGTGGCAGAGGCAGTCCAGCAAATTCAGGATCCAATCCAGCAGCTCCAGCTAACCCAGCTCAGTTACCAGAGACCAGAGCTTTGTCCCTGGCTGAAGTACCTGGGCATTTAGCATAATCCTTTCTGGGCAAAAGAAGGCGCTAACTGAAGTCAGACTCCACTTAAGACCCTATTTTGGTCTCTGGACCTGAACATGTCCTTCTCCATACTCTCTGTTCAGACTGGGGGCAAACTTTTCCACTCCTCATCTAGTCTTCACTCAGCACATGTGCTGAGGATGGACAAAGGCCAGCGCCTTCTGGCACCAGTGCCTGTCACCACAGCTCCCTGCCTCTGGCACCAGTGCCCTGTTACCACAGCTCCCTGCCTCTGGTGCTGCTGGGAGCTGATCTCAGCCCTGCCTAGCCAGGAGAGTGCCTGACAAAAAGGGCCCTTTCTTTCTCTGAGTTCTGAGACAAGGAAATAGAGGCCGCAGAAATGCCCTTGACACTCCCAAATGATGGACTATTATGTAACTATTTAAAAGTTTAGAAAAAAAAAGAAAACATTTACTTGCATGGAGAAGTGATTATATTCAGTAATGAAAAAAAGTTTGGCATAAATTTACATACACATTATGACCTCAAATATATATTTTTCAAGGAAGAGAGAATGTCTAGAAGGAAATAGAGCAGAACCTCAGGTGAAATCTTATGAAGTTTCTGAGCTTTGTCCTTTTGGGACCTACAAACATTATACCTATATATTCCATTGCCAGTTCAACCTATCATCTCTGTGTGGTAAGCTCATAGATGATTTCACCCTTCCTTTTTATTTATTTTAATATATTTAAACATTTATATCTTGAAGTATACTAACTTTTATACTCAGGAAAGTAAGTAGCATTATAAATACTAAATAAGCTAAAATGTCAGGGTATGCATCCGGAGTTTCTGTTGCCTGCCTGTCTCTACAGAACAAGCTGGGGGCCTCCACGCCTCCCCCGTGCTCCCATCCACGTGCACAGCTACTGACAGAGCGATAAGTTGCCCTCATGGCCTTACAAGCCAGGTGATGCTTATCTTAGTAACATAGCTAAAGAAGGGATTTCAACTAGCCCTGAGAGACAAGACAAGCCGCAGGCTTCAAACAGGTATGTTAAGTATCTCTGCTTGTCAACGGGTTAGCAGGATGAAGGCCTGAAATAGAGCAGCTGTGGCAGAACTCCATGTAAGACGAGCTGTGTGTCTCCTCTTTTTCTCTGGGCCCCAGTTTCCCTTTCCATTTTCTGATTGTGTGCATATCTGTAGCATGTGTATACATGGAAGGATGTATGCATGTGTATGAGTCTGCCTGTAAGGCTCTCCTTCTCACATGTTACATGCCTATGTCTCTCACAGAGATGGCAGCTCTCGCTGCAGCTTCCTCCAGCTCTGGGGTCAGTTGGCCACCATTTTCCTGGCTGTGCTACTTCAGAGCTGCAGCCCTATTATCAATTCAGCCTGTCAGACCTCTGGCCAATTTGGATCCTGCTTTCTTTCCAGCTGGAAAAGCTCAGCCTTCTCTTGGAGCTTTCTAGAAGCTCAGCAAATGTGGCCGAAGACAACCCCTTCCAGAGTGCTGGGTGAGGGCAAAGGAGTGAGAAAAGAACCAACAGGGGCCTGACACACAGTGAAAAGGGATGGAAAAGGGAGATGCAAGCAAATGAAGGCTTTGTGCCTGTGCAGAACGGGGGTGGGGGATAGGAAAAAACACCTCAGGTTATTACCTGGCACAATTTTCTTCTGTAAGTGAGACAGAAGGCTGCCTGAGTCCACCTAAGAAGCCACAGAAAAGGTCATAGCCACCAGGTAGGGCCAAAAGAAGGAAGCCAGACCAAAACAAAGCCAAATAGATTTTTTTTAATCTATATATATTTTCCCTTCAAAAATGACTCCTTCCTATAATGGCATTCGCAGGGAAATGGATGAATCTAGAGCGAATCGTGTTGAGTGAGACAAGTCAAGACCTAAGAAACAAAAGGCGCATGGTATCCTTAATATGTGGCTATTAAATACAAAGAGTACAAGAGCGAGGACTCAATATTTGTATACCCAATGCTATGGACATGGTAATGGAAATATAAACATAACTATATAGACATTAAAAACCTATGACTCTATAGACATGTTTTATTTGATAAATTAATACATTTCTATGACATACAAACCCTTAGCCTAATTTGGATTAAGTTCTAAAAACTAAGTCCCAGTGATTGTATATAGAGATTCCCTTCTTGAACACTTGTTTGTTAAACTTGTCATTTGAAATATGATGTAAAAATCAATGTTAATAAATTCTTTAATAAAAAAAGCTCAGACCTCATCCAGACCCTGAGTTCAATACCTAGGACTAGCAAAATAAATAAATACAATTATGAAAAAAAATGACTCCTTCTTGATCTTACCTTCTCAGGACCCTTTGCAAAGTCACAGCTAAGATTTTGATAAATGAACCTTGCCTTCATTTAAAACAAGGAATTCAATGGTACTTAACCCAAACAGTAAACCCTCATGGGTAGGAACCTTAGAAGTTTTAGCACTTCTCAGAGCTTTTGGAAAATACGAAAGGGATAGGGATCAATATGCTAAGACAAACATATCTGTCTAAAATATTAGCTTTTATGAAAGTCAAAAAAGCAGACACGTGCAAAACAAAGAAAAGCAGAGGCTGTTGATGTGTGCACAGGTGGGTATATTGGTTCCCTGCATGCATGTGTACATGTGTACACTGTAGAAGAGAAGACCTCCACCCAGATACTACCTCTACCTTCTGTGCAAGAGATTACAAATGAGGCCAGGGGGACAGGAGTGTGGCCTAGTGGGAGAATGCTTGCTTTGCATGCATGAAGCCCTGGGTTCGATTCCTCAGTACCACATACACAGAAAAATCTGTAAGTGGTGCTGTGGCTCAAACAGTAGAGGCTAGCCTTGAGAAAGCTCAAGGACAGTGCCTAGGCCCTGAATTTAAGCCCCAGGAATGGCAAAAAAAAATGAGGCCAGGCTCATGATAGTAATTCTAATTACCCAAGAGGCTGACATCTGAGGACCACAGTTTAAAGCCAGCCCTGGAAGGAAAGTCTGTTAGACTTTAACTACCAAAAATCTGGAAATGGCTCTGTGGCTCAAGGAAGAGATCTCTAGCATCAGACACAAAACCTCAAAGACAACACCCAAGTCCTGAGTTCAAGCCCCTGGGCTGGCACCTAAAAAAAAGGGAGATAAAAATGACAGCTGCTTGGTTTATATAGCTAATTAAACTTGAGGAATGTGTTGTGTACGAAAATTAAGGCAAGTAATAATCAAGTTTTCCCCAGAAATGGAGGGAATGGGGGATAAACAGAAGGTTTGGGGGAACAGACACACCAGTGGAGACATTGTTGGGAGCAGAAACCAGGGCTGGAAAACCTCAAGACAAGATATTTTGATTCCTGTAAAAAGCAAACAAACAAACGAACAATCCAGAAAGGACTACACCACGGGCACTGAGAGACAGTGTGTGGATGTCAGCATTGCATACATTGCCAGGTGTCTGTAAGAAGCAGGCAAAGAGATAAGCAAATGGTAAAGGTTGAGTAACCAAACCCCATACCTTCCTAAATGGGAGATAGAGGTGGAAACAAGAATCATGGCTAAGTGTCAGAACCAAAACCAGAACTAGACAGTCTTCACCCCCAATCTGGAGCACTGACCATGACTGTACCAGGATAAGATGATTTCAGTGAGTGCTTCTCCTGATCAAGAAAGAAGTGCTCGGGAGTCTGAGAGGCAGATGAGGACACTTCTGTAAGCAGACACAGCTACCAGGAGGCCAGGAGGGAGAAGGGGGCTTAGGGAAGAATGAGCATGTTAGCAGGACCATGCATTCACTTTGCACATTCTGGTACACAATCTTCAGACAAGCCCTTGGAGTGAATGCTAGCTTGCTTCCATTCTGCAAATGAGCTTACAGCAGGCAGTCACCACACATGTTTTCACCCTTGCCTTGAGACAGAAGGAGTAATGATGCAGTGGGTTATCAATGAACTAGAAGGAAGAAGGCTAGGATGGCTGGGACTGCAACCTCAGGCCTTTTCAACGAAGAACAGGAGAGGTCCAGGCCCAGACAATTAATGGGTCACCAAGGCAAGTAGACGCAGAATGGCAAAGTTGGGGGGCGGGGCACATGTAAGAGGTGCCATAAAGTAAAGTTGATCAAATCCAGTGTCCACTACAAGGGTTGCAAATGGATCCCAACAAAGAAGCAATCCCTTGAGGCCAATGAAATTAATCACTGAGACAGTATTGGGCAAAGGAGGTAACTTGCAAAGAGGCTAAAACTGGCTTGCCAAAATAAGAGGCACTTCTAGAGGTCAGGACCTAGGAGAGACAACTTGGGGATTGGACAGTGTCCCCAGAACTCTTGCAATTCCTATTCTGCCAAGTCTGGCTCAGGTTGAGGGTAAGAGTTAGAATAAGTGAGATAGAAATAACCAAGGGTCATAAATCCCCACTACACTTGGCATTTATGCCATGTCAGCAGTAGGCAGAAGGGACTAGGTGATTCTGTACTGGGCTCAGGGCTGCTATGTCACCCCTGCATGAGAACAGAACAGAAGCACTAGCCAGAGTCCTTGGAGGTAACTCTGTCTCAGGCCACCCGAATTCTCAGCCATGACTATCCCATGGACCTCCCTGTCCTCTACTTAGAAAATTCAACACCTGAGTATTTCCATCTGAACTTTGACATCCCAGCACACACCTAAAACCTTCCTATCATTCACAGGAATAACAAGAACCACCTCATTAGACACTGTGACAATTCATTAGAACATTTTATAAGCAATTCTTAGCATGCTGCCTTTGATGCATAATATGTGCCTAATAAATAAGTGATCCATGCTATTACTATTATTTAAAGAGAAAATAAACTTAAACATGGAAACCAGAACTCAACATAGTTAAAATCTGAATTCTTAGTATTTATTGTGCAGCCACTACTGCCCGAGAAAGAGTCTGGGGTACATCTGTATAGAGGATTTGAATCATTCTCTGTGCCTCCATGTCTTCATTATTGGAAGCCCAGACACTCAGAAGGGTGGGTGTGGAAGGGAGAAGGAATGGAACAAGGCAGAGAGATGAAAGGCAAGGGAGAAATTCTGGTTGTTAGTATTCATGTCAGTCCCAAAGAGTACAGGTACATAAAGAGTATAGGAGAGTCTGTAGGTTCCCTAAAGACTATTTCATCTAACACTCATAGAACAGGAGAAATTTAAGAGGGGTGATTTCTTAACCAAGATCAAACCATATGTTAGTGGCAGACTTGAATTGATAACACCACTCTCAAGAAACCCTCATTCCCTCTTTTCTGAAGACTTCCTAGATTTGCTTCTCTTGCAAAAAAAAAAAAACAAGAAAATTTCTCAGTTTTCATAGCAGAAAAATAACTAAGATTTATCCATTCCCAGGGTTGCAAAAGTCTAGACTTCCCTTTTGCAAGCATCCTGTTTTGGTCTCAAGAGGCTACTGAAGAGCAGAGAAGGCAGTTGGCTGCTGGGACTAGCTGAGAGAGGCAAAAGACAGGCCTAGGGTAATCCAAAGGTCCAGGCCTAGCAAGAGAGGCTGTCCAAACATGGCTGGGAGCAAGGGCACATGTCAGCATGAGGCTGATCCTTCCTTGTTTCCACCTTCCAGAAGATGAGTCAGTCTGAGAAAGAGAGCCAGCAGAAGCTCATCTTCCTGGAACCTCCAGACACAAGCTTGACGGCCCATAATATTGGGGGTAGGCGGTGGAGTGTGAGGAGGGGAATGGCTACAATGACTCTGTTGCCTAGAAAGCTCAATACTGCCAGGTCCCCTGATGTTGTGGAGTAATCTGGGTCCATAGGGAGTAAGTCTGTGCTTTACCCAATCTTGTCAGATGGGCTTTTCCAAATCCAAGTGGGTGAGATGCAGAACCATGCCATCTCTGCTCAGCAACTCCAAAATCACTACCTAGTACTACCAGTGTTTAAAAATAGCCAAGAGAACATTGGGAACTGGGAGGACAGGGAAACGTAGAGGCCAGATCGGATACCACCTTCTAGGTCCTGAGGACAAGGACAGCCTGGAAAGGGGAAACAAGAAAACATCCAGTAATGTAAATTTGGTAAAGAAAGAACATCGGCTAGCTGAGGAGTTAGAGCAAAGGAAAACAAAGTTCCTACAAAAATAATAATAATACAACTCATAGGCACTATGGAAGAAAAGACAAGCTGGGTGCAGTGGCCCATGCCTGTAATCCTAGCTACTCAGGAAGCTGAGATCTGGGGATCAAGGTTCAAAGCCAGCCCGGGCACTAAGGACCAAGAGACTCTTATTTCCAATTAACCACCAGAAAACTAGAAGTAGTGCTGTGGCTCAAGAGGTAGAGCAGTAGCCTGGAGCTGAAGAGCTCAGGGACAGTACCCAGGCCTAGAGGTCAAGCCCTATGACTGATAAAAAATTGAAAGAAAAGACAGGATGTCTCTATGCAAAAGGCAATCATTTTAATGGACTTTGTCCAAAGCTGTTAGAGACTCAATGTTTTTTTTAGCTCCTTTTCAAATCAATGGGCTGAAAAATGACCCTTCCTGGTAACCCCAAATCACTTCTTTACTTATCTCCCTGATCAGATCCTACCTTGCTTACATTGAGTGAACCCGGGATCACCAAGGCTGATGAATGACTAAGTTGCTGTTTACATATGACAGTAGCAAAACAGAGATGGAAGGTGGAATATAGCTTTAAAAAGATGGTAGTGCAGGGCGTGGTGGCTCACGCCCATAATCCTAGCTACTCAGGATGTTGAGATCTGAGGATCGTAGTTCAAAGCCAGCCCAGGAACTAAAGAACATGATACTCTTATCTACAATTAACCACTAGAAAATGGAAAGTGGGGCTGTGATTCAAAGGCTGTGATTCAGCCTTGAAGCTGAAGAGCTCAGGGACAATGCCCAGGCCCAAGAGTGCAAGCCCCATGACACACACACACACACACACACACACACACACACACACACACACACACACGGTGGTAGCTCAGAGTCAAGAGAGAGAGAGAGACAGACAGACAGACGGTGGCACAACTTCCATACTATGGCAAGAAAGCCAGTCAGTGCACATAGCCTAGAACCCTTGTCTGTAGTCTATAAATAAATAAATATAAAAATTTTAACAAAAGCACATTTAGACACTAGAAGCCTAACAGATGGATATTTGTCCATTTGCTCATTTACAAGACTTGAAAAATGATTCTTTGGATAAGGCATGATGGTTCATGTCTATCATCCCAGAATAAAACAAGGTGAAGATTGTGGCACAGGCCTATAATCCCAGCTATATATAATCCAAGGGCCAGAGACACCAGAGGATGGTGGTCCCAGGCCTTCTCCAGGCAAAAAAAAAGGGTCCCTACCTGAAAAATAAAATCAAAATGGGCTAGAGGCATGACTCAAGTGGTAGAATGCTTGCCTAGCAAGCCAACAGCCTTGAATTCAAATCCTAGGCCTGATGCTTCCCCACAGAAAATGAAGAGAGGAAGAAATAAAGACTACTATTCACCCAAGCTTATGCCCAAAGGCTCAGTTAATTCTGAGAACTGTTTTGTCTTGGCCAATCAGATCAAGGCAGTGATCTGAGCTTATATTTTTTTCTTGGACTTACCCACTCCCCATAACACATGGGGCTCGACCTGTACCAAGTACACTCGAGGCATCCAGTGAACACATGGCTGGCTCAATGGCCCCAGCCCATCCTGCCTCTCTTTAATCCTAGAGGCCGTGGAAGTGGAGCCTTACCTCTCCATGCCGGGTACAGTAAGTCTCAGGTTTGGTCAATCCACAGGTAGATGAAGCACGGAGAAACTTGGTCCGCCCAATGAGCAAGTCCCCAACTGGTGGATAGCAGGCCCCACGGGAGCAAGCTTGTTGGTCACACAGGAGGCTGGGCAAAGCTGAAATCACACAGAGAAGTCTGGGAATACAAACCAAAGAGAGGAGGTCCCAGCCGGCTATCCTCAATATCCCTCAGGAGAGCTGATGTGTACAAAACAAGCCCCTCACCTCACGTGTGCCCACACTCTCAGCTGCTGGCCATGAGTCTAATTTCATACCTTGTCAGCCCAGACTTGAAAAGGAAAGGAGGAGAAATACAAGTGACCCTGAAATGGGACATCTATATGTGGCTTCTTGAATCAAGCTGGAGATGCATACTTGGCTACCAGAACAGATCTACACTCTTTTGCCTATCAGCAGCCCAGAAGGCTCACAAACTGAGTCATCTGGAGACCAGTGAGAAAGATCTGTGTCATTTCTACTCCTTTGTCTGAAAAGGTGGCCCCACTAATTTTATGAATGTCCCGTTATAATTTACTGGTAAATTAAGACCTCTAGAACAGCTTGGGAGGGAGAAGATAGGAACTAAGCTGCACGAAACATTCCAGAAGATAAGAAGACACTGGGGTGCCTTTTCAAGAAAGACTACATAACAGGTTCTGGTGGGTGGGATATGACACTCACCAAAATACAGGAGAAGGAGCCGTCTCATCATCAGCCAATGGGATCCTCAGAGAGGATTTTACCTAGGACAGAGCAAAGCAACCTGGGTAAAATAGCACCAGCCCCTTTCCTTCTTTCTGAACTCCTGTTTCTCTCAGCACTCTCCAGTAAGGGTCATGACTGAGGACATTTCCTTGAGGTACATTGGTAGCCAAAGGCATAGAAAATGCCAGAGCTCTAGACCTTGAGCCCAGCTGAGTTGAGGTTGATAATGACCACAGTTCTGGGCTAACTAGGCAAGGAAGAGTTGAGTGAGCCTGATAGTTTCAAGGGGAGTGTAGAGGATTTCATCTGAACTGAAAGCAACTCAAAATATCTCTCATTATGGGCAGGGACTCTGAAGGTAGCTGGAAATAGAGATTAAAAGAGAAGCTGGGGATTCTGAGAGGTGGCCTGCCCCAGGAAGCATGCTCCATCAAAGCTCTGGCCCAGTCTTCTTGTGCTTTGTATTAGATGCTGCTCTGTTCCAATGTTGTCAGCTCTGTTAACTGAGGTGGAGCTGAGTGGTCAGCTAGTTAGGGACAGAAGAGGAGCTGGGGTGAGGCACGGGGGAGAGGGTAGCATTCTTTGTATCTTTCTATCTTTAAATCCCACTGTTTCAAAGCTCATCCCCCTCCAATCCCCTCCCAGGAGAAAAAGGATCCAAGGTTAGGTACAGTGGGCTTGATGTAGGCCATCAGAGAGAAAGCATTCCTGATTTTGATCCAGTGCTTCCTTCACTCTCATCCCTAGCTAGAAATCCCACAGGGCTAGAGCAACGCTGCACTGGGCCACCTCCCTTCCTACTTTTCTTCTGTGCTCACCTCAGACCTGAGTCTGCTTTCTTCTAAGTTTAGTAAGGGTGCTTGAGTGAAAAACAGCAGACATTTTAACCAAGCATTCAGAGGAATAAATCAGGCTTTGAAATCAGGCACCCAGAGATAAATATTGTCTTTTCCTCTCCCCACCCCAACCCACTTCACAGGGCAGGAAAAGACAGGTGACTTACCTGTTCCGTGCTGCCCTCGTTTCTCCAGATTGCCCTTCCGAGAGCTCCCCTGAAATGTAGGGGTCTCCTCTCCTGGCCCCGGGGTTTTAAACAAGAGCCTCTGGAGACTCCCTGGCTGGGCGTAGCCCCACAGCAGGGCGGCCTCAGGAATCTGGCAGCTGCCACGCCCATCTGACATCATTTCTCCCTTACCCTGAGGACAAGACTGGGCAAGTGGGTCTGTCCTAGGCACCTGGAAGCAAGCCCCACAATGCCCACCTGCCTGTGGGTGCCTAGAGGAGCTGGATGGGACAACCACTACTGATCCTTCTTAGGTGAGGAAGGGCTCTCACTTTGGTACCCCAGCATTGTGCTTACCATTCCCCAAAACCAATACTGGGGTTCAGCTGGCCCTTGTGTCCAGATTGCTATTGATAGGCCAGGCAGACACAAAGGATATACCCTATATGTACTGCTAAAGCCCCAGACATTTCATTGTGCTGGAAGATCAGAAGACCCAAATATCCAGGACCCTGGAAAGCACCAGATCCCTCCCAAGAAGGAAAAGTGGAAAATCCCAGCTTCCTGGGGAATTTAGTGGTACCTTCAAAGAATGGGGAAGCTCAACTCACCCAAGGGAAGTTTAAGAGACATGAACAGAGAAAGGCTCCCTGCCTGGCCTTGGGCTTCCTCAGCAGGGTTGGCAAGAAGCCCAGGTACAGGTAACTACTTGTGAGTCACTGCCCCAACACAAGGAGGGTTGGCCTCCAAGCCCCTCCCTCCTGCACAGGAATGTCCGCCCCGAGGGCCAGAAAACAAGACCTGACCATATAGGTGGTAGAAGGAAAGGCTGAGGCAGAGCTGCACTAGTATTGTAAAGTCAAGGCAGAATTTCCCTGGGACCCTGCCAGGCCAGAAAACACAGTAAATGTGTGGGATGGGCTCCTGCTTAGGGCTTCAAGCCACTATAAATGGTAGAAACAGGCTCAGACTGACAGGCTGCTCTAGCACCCTCCAGGTTTGGAAATGGCCTTAGAAAGCCTAAAGCAGCATGCTTTTTTTTTTTCTTTTTTTTTTGAACACTGTTAGTTCAAAGGCACAATTTAAAGGCACTTCTTGAATTCTCCACTCCAGTATCTAAGTAGCTCCTAAGTAAAAAGTTCTCTATCATTCGAGGGCTAATACAGAGAAACTGGTTTGAGAACACTTAGGGAGAAAATAGTATTCTGTGGTTCAAACTGGGCATGGTCTAATTCCCAGGTTCTAATTTAGCACAAGTTCAGGTTAGTGAGGGAAGACAGTAATTAGCAAATGGACGATAAGTTGTCTAGATGTGTAGTTGAGATTCCAATAAATGTTAGTCTCTTACTGTCTGTCAGCATTCCAGTGAAATCTTCCTTAACTCAGCAAAAGGGTGGAGGGGGAAGCAGCTTCCCCTTCATCAACCCCTGTAGAAACAGAAAGAGGAGAGACACCCCCCAACCTCCAGCAAGTATACTCCCCAGAGAAGGGTCACTTCTGATTCCTATGCATTTTGAACCCTTTCACCCAAGTCTCTTTCTCTCCATCCTTGCCCCCTATCTCCCCCTGCCCAACTCCCTGAATTTACAACTTTGGGAAATTTTTATCCTCTGCCCATCGCCAGAGGATGTGACAAAGAGCTCAATAATAATTAGCTGAGCCAAAGACGGCAGGTGTGGCAATCCCAGATCCTGGGTGTGTTGGGGGGGGGGGCAGGTCTCACCTGAAGTGGGTGAGGTCCTTTAAATCCCTCCCTCCCCGTCCACTTTTTGAGGCCAGGAACTCAGGTAAATATGTCTGACATTTCACAAGCTGGGGCAGGTTCCAGCATGGTTTGACTCCACAGGAAAGAAGCTCTCAGTTACTCTTCTTGGGCCTTCTATGCACTCCTAAACAAACTTCTAGACCTCCAAGAGAAGTCCCACTCTTCAGAAACAGTATCCCTCCCCAGGTTCAAAACAAAACCCCTAAGAAGTAGGGCACAGGGTGCTAGCACAAGTCCAGTGACTTCAAAAATGAGCAGCCAGCAATGGAGCCCAAGGATCAGTTGGAACTAATGTGGAGGGATATGGGGACGTGGCCCAAGCACCGGTCTCCTCGCTGTGTACCTCTCTTTTTCCCCAGCTAGCCTCTTTCCTGCTTCAAAGTTCTCATCTCCCTTGAGCCTCCACTCCTTACTTAGGAATTAAGTCGTCATCCTCCACTCTTGTTTTTATTTCATCCATACCAACAAATTCTATTAGTTCATCTCCTTTCCAAAATAACCTGAATTCACTTCTAACCTCCTGGCTGAGCTGCTCCACCCTAAATTTCTGCCACAGCTTCCTCACTGGTCTTTAGACTAAACCAAACACAACAGTCTCCTCTCCTCTGATCAGAACCCTGCCTGAGCTCCCCGCCTTGCTCAGAGCTAAAGCCATGGTGTGACAGAGAATCTGGGAGGCCCAACATGGCCAGAAGCACACTGCATTGCTTCTCTTCCTCTACTGCTTATCCTCTTTGCTGTGCCCCAGAGACACCAGGCCTGCTTCTGCCTCAGGGACTTACTCTAGCTGACCCTTTAGCTTAGAATGCTCATGCTCTGGACATCTATCGCTCTCATACGGTTTTGTTTTGGTTTTCTGTTTTTGTTGGTCATGGAGCTTGAAGTTTGGGCCTGGATGCTGTCCCTGTGCTCTTCAGCTCAATGCTTTTGAACTGTGATCCTCAGATCTCAACCTCCCAAGTAGCTAGGATTACAGGTGCGAGCCACCAATGCCTGGCTCTCGCACAGTTTTTAAATCTTCTTCTACAAAGCCCACCCTGACCATTTTACTTAAAATTACAACCAGCTCCCCGGTCTCACGTTGGACATTCCCCTAGCATATCCAACCACCGCACCTATCCTACACTAAGTTTTAATTTGTTGGCAACAAAAAATTAAATATTATTTTCCTATTTATGGTGTTTATTCTCCATCTTCTCTGACTAGGATGAAAGGTACAAAGGGTCAGAGATTATTGTCCATTTTGTTTATTCTTGTTTTCCAAGTGCCCAGCCCATAGGATGCACGCACTATTTGTGGAATGAGTGTACAATGGAGTGTACACAATGCATATCACTTAGGAGTCTCCTGTACCTTTTTGCTCAACTGTCTTCCTTAGAGAGGACAGCCAAGCTGGACTTTTGGTTGTCAAGATGGATTATTAACTAGTCAACTTCTATATCAGTGCATTACAATATAGAGTCTTTATTTTGAGGCAGCTTCCCCGATCACTGAAATATCACCATATGAATATAGGTATAGATTCTTTTTGCCTATTTATCAGTCACTCTTGGCACAGTCCCTACTAAGTGTGGGGGTGGCACTAGAAATGGTCTCCATTATCCATCTGTCAGGCTCAAACTAAGCAAGTTGCCAGAAAGATCAGCCAAGATCTGATCCATGAGTAATCAAGGGATAGAGAGTAAGGGAGACAGGAAGAGGAAAGGGAGAGAAGAGATTAAAAGAAGACAAGAGTCTGACCCAGGCTATGACACTCAGATATTAAAGGAAGGGGTGCCCAGTGATTCAGGTACAAGTACCACTGAACATAATGAGTCATGACTGAGTCCTTGTCTGTGGGACAAGGGTAGGTTCCAGCAGTGGCCCCAGGATATGTTCCCAGGGATTCGAAGCAGGCATGGCACTGTACCGTAGCCATCCAGACAATTGGTTACCTTTGCAGTGTCCCTCCCCAGGATCCAGAGAGAAAAGGCTGGCCTTCCCTAGGCAGTGTTGGGAGCCAGCCACAGGTAGGGGCTGGCAGTGGGCAGGGAAGAACCTGGGAAAGCTAATCATAGAATTCACAACCTTTTCTTTCCTCTTTAACCTACCCAACCTAACTGTCTGCCTAGCAGAAAACTGCACACACTAGCCTGGGCCTGGGGTCTTGGGGAAATTGGGTGGCTAGCCTAAAACAACTTCAGATGACATTTACCTTTTTGCCCAGGCATTGTTCTCAGCCCTTCCCGTGTATTAACTCATTTAACACCCACTAAATACACAGTACTTGGCTGTTCTGATTTCACAGATGAAGAAAATGAGGCCCATTTTCAATAACTTAGTCCTGATCCTGGTAAACGTCGACTTAGGCTGGATCTGTTGTTCTAGTACTCATGTCCTTAGCCGTACATAATGCCGGAGATGTGCTACATTTCTCTCCTAACCACCCGCCCTCCATTCTCATGACTCCTCGGCCAGAGTCCACTGCATGTCATACTCCATGTCTCCTAAGCCTAGTCAGTAGCTTAAAACACTTCTTTGTGCCCTTGTTCTAATTAATTTTTAATTGTATTTTATTGTCAGGATACTGTATAGAGAGGTTACAGTTACATTCATCAGGTGCATTCCTTCTCCAATCTCGATACCCCTTCTCATGTTTTTGTCCCCCTTTCCCTCCTCCCCTGTGCTCTAATTCTTGGAGTACTCATATTAGCTAGGGCTCCAGGGGGTCATAACTGGCTACAGAAACATCTAGAATACACACCATGAGGTCAATACCTTTTGGGTCTTCCATACTGACAAGTCCCCTGTGTGGACACACATGGACATGCTCTGAAGGTGCATCCCTTCAAAGGCTCAAATACTTGCTACATGGGTCCCTCCCTACCCAACACATCAACTAGGAGCTTCTCTGAATGAGGGCTAGGCAAGCCTCGGAGGTAAGCTGACAAGGTCAAACAGTGCCGTGATAAGAAGGTAAAGGTTGTTTGTATGGAAGAAGTGGTAGGGCACCAGCCAATGACTGAAAAGCAATCATCCATGTCCCAGTCTCAAACAAAAAAAATGAGAAGGTGACACATTTTGCCTTGACAAAGAATGGGAGCCCAGACTCTGAGCTCAGGGTCAGGCTCACTTTGGAACAACTACTCTTCCTGCTATGCATCCCCAAACGGCTCACCCCTTCTAAGAGGCATGGCCCAGTGGAGGCTGCAGCTTGGTAGAACTATATGCTGACCAGGGGTTGCTTGGCTCCTAGAGAAAGGGAAGACATGTATGGAAATCGCTGTAACCTCTTTCCCTCGCAGATTCCCAGCCTTCCTCCAGAAAACAGGCTCCTTCCTCCTGCTCTGCCCTTCCACCTCTACTCTAGTCAGCCACCAACCTCTGGGAATTAGTCTCTTGGGAACTAAGTGCAGACGGTGAACTTTGGTCATGAATTTGCCCTGTGGAGCTGGCTGTGTAGCCACCTGAAGAACCCTGTATACTCCTTTAAAAGAGCAACATGCAGCCACGCTGGCCATGCAGAATGGGGACAGAGTGAGATCTACCTCCCATGCTATCAGAGGATGCCCTTGGTACTTCAACACTCCCAAGTGTGATATTGAGAAGAGTCCACTAGGGAGACAAATGAAATCTCATAAAACTCAAATTGGCATATTTTTGTGGGAGGGGGCTCCGCATGGAAAAATAAGCACCTTGGGGTTCGAGAAGATAGCAAGGTGTGTCTGGCTACCCGTCTGGAATCAGCAGCATCTAAAAGCTTTTAATCAGCATATTGTACAGCAGCTGAAGCTATGCAGGAGTTTGTGTATGGGTATAACCTAACACCAGCTCTGTGGCTCAATAGAAGTATTAACTTTCAAGTTTGAGGCTGGGGGTTGTAGTTCAGCGGTAAAGTATATGCTTAGCATGTGTTTGTGCATACACACACACACACAACATACACAAAAGCTTTAAGCGAGCTCCCTCTGGGCTCACTTTCATCATCTGTAAATAAAGAGGATGGATTCTACTACTTCAACTACTAAGGCCAGACTAGGCCTCACCCAGAGATTATATGGTTTGCAAACAGGCAGGGACATGCTTGAATGGGAAACTCTGAAGCCCCTCCAGCTTCAGCATGCCCTACTCTTAGTTAAAAACCTAGAATTTAGGGTAAGAGACATGGTCTAAGTCCCAGCTCTGTACTCACAGCTGGGATAGCTTTGGACACTTCCTGTTCACTGCCTGTCTAGGTGGCTAAAGAGGGAGTCCCTCCATAGGAACCACACACACACACACACACACACACACACACACACACACACAGGTGTTGGGAGATGGGGTCAGCAGTCTGGTTAACAAGAAGTCAATAGCAATTGTTTGCAGATGTTTCATAACTCATCTGTCTGCCAGGCAGTGAGTTGGGTTGGGCAGTTCCCCAAGGGCAGCCCTAGGCACTAAACTGAGGAGCTGTGCTTTGTGTATTCCACTCTATTCCTTAGAGGCCAGAACTTCACAGGAGCATGACTGGGCTGTACTCTAGGAGTATGGCTATGCTTCCACCTGCCTGAACAGGAAAGGACTGAGGGGAGGAATATTTACAAACACAGAGGATCAAAGGGCAAAGGAACACATGTAAAAGTGACAGACAATTTGTTTTATGGCTTTCAAGAGACAATACGAACAGCTGGGCATGGTGGCTCACACCTGTAATCGTAGCTACTCAGGAGGCTGAGATCTGAGGATTGCGGTTCAAAGGCAGCCTGGGCACTAAAGACCCTAAAGACCTGAGATTCTTATCTCCAATTAACCACTAAGAAACAGGAAGTGTATCTAGGTTTGCTCTATTGTAAATCTCTGCCAGGAGAGCCCAAGGTTTCTACTGATTATGACAAATGAGGGAAACCATTGAGCCTATGTTCCTTTGAGTCTGGCTTACTTCACTTAATAGGATTTTTTTCTAAGTCTTTCCATTTCCTTACAAACGGGTCGATGTCGTTCTTTCTGACAGCAGCATAGAATTCCATTGTGCATAAATACCACATCTTGTTGATCCAATCACCAACTGAGGGGCATCTGGGTTGGCTCCATATCTTTGCTATGGTGAATAGTGCTGCAGTGAACATCATCGTACTAGTAAATTTAGTATGTCCTTGTTTCTGGACGAGTGGGCCTTGGTTATCTCGTATTGTTACAGCATTTTACCTTGTTATCTGATATATTGTATATATGTTTATCTGGTTATTTGAAATAAGATAGGGAAGGGGGGAAAACAAGATGAGGAGTGGGGGTGAAGGGAGGGAAATGGGGACCAAAACATGAGAAAGGATATCAACGTTTGTGAAGTAATGCATTTTCTATCTGGTGAATATAATGTAACCCTTCTATCAATTACAATAAAAATTATATGGAAAAAAAGAAAACAGGAAGTGGAGCTGTGTCTCAAGGGATAGGGCTGTAGCCTTGAGGTGAAGAGCTCAGGGACAGTGCCCAGGCCCAGAGTCCAAGCCCCACAACTGCCAAAAGAAGAAAAAAAGAGATAGACAGTAAGAACAGCTACCAAGTGAGGTAACTTATGCCTGTAATCTCAGTTACTTAGGAGGATTATGGTTTGATGTCAGCCTGGGAAAAATGTATGACTCTTATCTGACAAATACTTAAAGCAAAAAGAGCTGAGGGTATGGCTCAAATAGCAGGCATCTGTCTAGCAAGTCAGTACTTGAGTTTAACTCTAGTACTGCTACAAAGAAGGCAGGGACAGAGAGAGAGAAAGAGAGAGAGAGAGAGACAGAGACAGAGACAAACAGAGAGAGACAGACAGAGAGCAAGACAGAGAGACAGAGAGAGAGAGAGAGAGAGAGAGAGAGAGAGAGAGAGAGAGAGAGAGAGAGAGAGAGAGAAAGAGAGAGAGAGGAACCAGAGTTCAATACTTTATAAGGATGGAGGCAAAACTAGATTATGTACAGTTTTCAGCTGAACTCACATTTGCCCACATTTTGGGCAACAAAATTACTACTTTCATCCAAAGTTGACTTTCTCCATGCAATTTTCTCAGGATACTGCCACCGGATTCTGGTTATGTGCCTTTTGCTCACTCAGAAAATTGTACCACTAGTAACTCACTTTGTTCATTTATAAATGTGTGTCTGTTTGTAGATGTGATGTTATACATCTCTATCTCACTATATGTACACTATTCCCAACACAAGACCAGAGCTCTCTCTAATTCATGTTGCCACATAAATTATAGGAATCCCCGTTAAAACTCAATCTCAGATAAACAGGAATACTGTGGTAGAATATTGTGGGCCCCAAATATTACATAGGACATATTTATACTAGATTACTATTCAATGATTATTTGAAATTCCAATTTTACTGGACTTCCTATCTTTTTCTTTGCTAAGTCTGTCAGCATTTCTTGTAGTAGCAAAGTTAGGGTTCTAGGCAATAACATGCTGTGGCAATAAATAAACCATAAAAATGTCAGCAGCTGACCACAACAACTTACTTGGGACAAACATACAAGACAATGGTGAAGGAAGGTTCTCCTGTTCCACTCTAGGAATTGTGTCATCTTACAGCTACACCAACCAAGATACAGAACCTTAGAAAGTCACAGCAGCAAAATGACAGAGGGCAGGAGGAACTATCCCCACTGATCCCATGTTTGAGCCCTGAAATGATAAAGGCTTACAGCCCACTGGCCACAACTGCTCCCAGACCCTGTGTACTGGTCCTCTGTCTTGAGAAGAACATTTAGCATTGTCTTTCACCACCAGCAAGTAGTGAAATTGGAATCCAATGGCAGATCCAAAAGCTTCCAAAGACTCTTTCCAGGGCATTTGGTCTCCCAAGATTGAAGCAATCTATTTCCCTGAGAGAATATGCAATATTGAAGAAATTGTAGAATGAGATGCCTTAAGGAAAATAGTAAGTTGGGCTGGGGATGTAGCTCAAGTGGTAAAACATCTGCAGAGCAAGTGCAAAGACATTAGGGCCCTCTACCATTACCTCTGCTACCACCATAACAAGGGCACTGGAAGGAAAAGTGGTTACAGAAAGTATTCTACACCTAGATTACTTCTTAGCCCTGAAAAGTCCTAAAAACAGAGACAATGAGACCTTTGCAAATCACAGCCAGAAAGAAAGTAGTCCTCTATGCCATTTCAGTTTCTAAAAGAAAAACTCTTGGAGGTAAATTTTCAGAGAAGATTATGATAAATTTGATTTGACCAAGACTTTAACTCTCCAAGTTCCATGTCCTAGGAAACCCTATTTAGTCACAGGCAAACTAGAACTGTTGGTCACTCTTAATTTTCCACCAGTATTTCCTCTTCTATAGCTCTTGAGAGAGTCACTTCTAGTGGCTCAGTAAACCCTGCATAAAGACACACTATCACTCAGAGTGGGCTTGAAGGGCTTTGTGCCTAAATACAGGATCTTGCTGCTCTACCAGAATTAGTTCACATTCTTACTGTAGGGGCAATGGGCTTTCCTTCTGTCAGATAACAGAACTCCAAAAATAATGAGCAGAAAGTGGAGTTGTGGCTCAAGTGGTATAGCACCAGGCTTGAGTAAAAAATCCAAGTGAGACTGTGAAGCCCTGAGTTCAAGCCCCAGTATTCACACACAAATGAAAAAAAGGGGGGGACATGAAGAAATTGAGCTACCATAAAGCTATATTAGGATAACAATTATTTAAAGAAACCCAGCAAGAAATATTTGATAAATGAATAGCCTTTACAACATTACTCTACATAATTCACTTCTTAAAATGTTTTGTCAACTTAGACTTTTATATATCAAATTGTATTAGATTAAAATGGCTGCCAGAAAGAACTATATATGAGTCAGAATAGATGAGCCAAAATCTTGCATACATGAGACTTGAAGCTAATTCAGAAGTCGTTCTAGTACCTTTTTGTGTTTTATACTGAAGGCTTCATATTGCAGTAAAAGGAATTTATAGTTCCTGGACATTATAATTCACTGGATAGAACATCTGTTTATGGGTCATTTGACTCTGACAAAAGTTTGCACAAATTGTCTTACGTATGCTTCTCTGTTACTTAAACAAAAGTAAGTGTTCAATCTGCTGTGGAAAATACTAGAAACTGTCAGAAACCAGATATAAACAAGAAAAAGTGACTTCCCAAAAGTAATGGACAATTAATGAAAGCCCAGGACACTAAGGTCAGGATTCATGACCCTATTCAAGTCTTTTCACAGCTCTGTTCAGCCACCAAATGTTTTGGGATTGAAAATGAACAAGTATTTTATAATTTTGCTCATTGCTTTTCAAAAGCTTTCAATATTCTTCATCTACTTTCTTATTAAAATGGAATTATTGTGCTTTGTAGAACACTTCAACTAAAGATTCCACTTGTTTTCTATGTTTTAACCATTGGTCATAATTTGCTATTTAAGTTTTTAATTTATTACAATTTTCTAAGTTAAGCCAGGAGCCAGTAGCCCAGGAGCTAGGAACTCAGGAACCTAAGATTTTACAATTACAGTTTGAAGCCTTCCCAGACAATCCACCAACAAAAAGCTGCAGCTGGAACTATAGTAGAAGTGGAAGAACACTAAGGGACAGTGCTAGGTTCTGAGTTCAAGCCCCAGGACTGGCACATAAACACAAAAATGTTGGCCTTGAGGCCTAGAAAACCTAGTGAAAACGATGTGGGAAAACTCTCCCAAGGGAAAGAACTGGGAAGGTCCTAGATGAATGGTGGCTCAGCAGAGAAAAGCAGCCTTCCTTGTAGCAGGATGGGAGAGAACAGAGCATGCCAGCATGGCTTTGTTCTAGAGCCAACTCCACTACTGCAGTTGGCCCTATGGCAGGCAGTTCTTGGGCCAACTCTGACCATAATGACACTTAAAAAACTATGTGTATTTCAAGTTATATACTGTTAAAACAGGTTTCCCCCATCTTGAATTTGTGCCATTCTTTAAATATGTGAGCATACACACACACACACACACACACACACACACACACACACACACACACACCTTTGCACTTCTGTCTGCTACGTTTTGTTAGTTTTGGCCCATGGTCTGTTTGCTTTGAGTTGCATTTGGTGTGGACTTTATCCTGCCTTCTCCAGCTTAAAGTCAATCACGTCTCAGGTACTCAAATTATAGCTGCAAAAGTTACCTTTCAGGTCGAGTCACATTGCTTCCTTCACACATGCTCTGATCTACCTGCAGCTGGCCATGCTCTGAACTCATTATCTCCACTTGTCTATTCTACTCTCTCTGTAAAATCTTAATCCAAGATTTGGCCTGATTCCTAAATAAGTAGTAGCTTCTCTGTTAAATTCTTTTTAAATTCTTCTTTTCTGTTAAATTCTCCCCACTCTGGAAGAAGAACTTACCTAACCAATTCAATCATCAGTCTTTTTTTTGGTTTTGTTTTTCAAGTAAGTCCATTTTGTAAATATCTCACATTTCCGTAAATTCAATTTATTTAGCTTTTTTTTTTTTTGGTCTGGTGACAGGGTTCAAACTCAAAATCCTGGCACTCTCACTTAGCACTTTACCATTTGAGCCATGCCTCCAGTGTGGCTTTTGTTTAGCTGGTTAATTAAATATAGAATACCACAGAGATTTTTGCCCTGTGCTTCTTCAGGTCTTATCTTCCTGAGTAGGTAGGATTACTGGTATGAGCAACCAAAGTCTACCTAGCTTTCAACATTTATTAATTTATTACTATAGAATCTTGGGTCAGAGGAAACCCTAATTTTAAATGCATGGCTTGAAGAACAGGGTTCCACGGCTAGTAGCCTCTAACTCTCTCAGAATCCATTCTCTAAGGAAAAAGAAAGGGAGTTTGGTAAGATTCATGATGAACTGATCCATTCACCAGTGGAATTCTAAGCCTATGAAGCTTTGAGCTGAATACCAATTTCCTATCCCATCTTTATCACTGGTGTTTTAGATTGAGAAGGTGACTCAGATTGATGAAAACTTGGTATTCTGAACTGAAATATTTACAGGGTCAGGCTATGGGTGATGGCACTACAGATATTAAGATTCAACACATATAACCTTGAGTAGTAATGTAGAGAACATGTGGAGAAGAGGTAGGCACATGTAGACCGAGAAGCTTGGGCTGCCAGAGTTGCTAACCATGTGTTAAGGATTCCATGTCTCTCTCAGACAAATCAAGGTACGTGTGAAGCAGAAGGCCCTCCAGTTGATGCTCATCTCTGTGCTGCCAGCAATACTATGTCTGCTCACTGGGAGTTTCTGGTCAATCCCAACTCTTAACCAATGTGTTAACAGCCCTTCAATGTGTGCAATCTAATAGGTTTGGCGGGGTGTGGGGGGGTGGGGGTTGCCTGCATCTTCCGTCTTCCATGGTGCCTATTATCTCTGTAGTGCTAAGGACATAAACCTGGGAGCTGAATTCTCCCAGCAAGTCAGACTGTAGATGTGTATACACACACACACACACACACACACACACACACACACACACACACACACACACACACACTCCTCTCCTGCTTCTGTCTGATTCTGATCCTCAAGGCCTGGAATATTCTTCTAGCTCATCTCCTCTCAACAGATCTTTCTGACTTTTAATCTAGACACACAAAAACATCAAAGATCATTCATTCACTCAACAAATATTTATTGTGCACCCATCCAATGCCAGGCACACAGTGATACAGTAATAAGCCAGGCAAAATTACTGTTCATAGGAAGACTATTGTCTCATGGGACACAGATATTAAGCACATAATTAATTTTGCAACCAGGGTTACCTCACCTTCTTTTGCCATCCAAACATCAATCTTTTCTCCACTAAGCCAATTAACAATAATTCTGGGAATTCTAAGACTAGATGCCTACATATAAATTCACTCCAGTTATTGCCGCCCTCAAACACTTCTAGCTTGCTTGCAACCATTTTTTTTTTGCTAGCCTCCATCTCTCCAACCAAGTTAGTCCCCCAAAGCAAGGCCTGAACACCTAATTTTTCTTCCATTTTCCATAAAACAAAATTCATATCTAATGGGTTAAAGAAACATTACTGACAGAGATAGCTTACATCCAGCTACCTGAGAGGTGGAGATGGGAGGATTGAGGTCCAAGATCAGGTCAGACAAAATCATGAAACCCTATCTGGAAAAATAAAGCATAAAGGGATGAGAATATGGCTCAAGTGCTCTTGCCCAGCAAGCATGGCTCTGAATTCAAATTCTAGTATCTCTAAAAAGAAGGTGAGGGTAAGAAGATACTTTACAGAAAAGATGAATGTGCCACATGGAAATTATGATCTAAAAATAAATGTTAACTTTTTCTGCCCCAAGAATGAATACAAGGTTAGAGTATATTTCTGCTGCTGCCATTAGAGCACATTTCCTTGTAGAGTTGTTTGTAGGCCATATTTAAAACGGCAGCTTTCTGTTGCCTGAAGCCAGTAGAAGTAGAGAGAAGCAGACAGATCAAATCATCTATTGACTATTTGGAAGTATAAGGGACAGGATCTTGTCCCCAATCTCACACACACACACACACACACACACACACACACACACACACACACACACAAATAGATATGGGAAAGAAGGAAGGGAATAAAAGATAAAAGAATAAAAGATAGTTTCAATCGGGGGTTTCTAGCAATTCAGTGAAAAGCAATGTTTTTATGGGAAATTAACATGTTTTATAGAAGGAAAAAATAAAGATTTTCATTTAGTGTATAATAAGTACAAGATATCTATTAGATATCCAAAAAAGACATTAACTAAATAGAGTCCCAGAACTCAGGACATGTAAATTTCAGAGACATTAGATTATAGGACAGTGTTGTCCAATACAGTAGCTACTAGCCACACATATAGGGTTACTTAATTTAAATAGTAAAATGAATTTAGTTCATCAGTCACAAGTATTCAATAGCTATATGTAGCTAGTGGCTACCATATTGGGCAGCACAGTTAAGAAATGTTTCCATTATTGCAGACACTTCTTTTTATTTTTTATTAAAGAATTAACATTGATTTTTACACCATATTTCAAATGACATGTTTAACAAACAGGTTTTCAGGAAAGGAATCTCTATATACAATCACTGACACTTAGATTTTAGAACATAATTAAAATTAGGCTGAGGGTTTGTATGTCACAGATACATATTAATCTATATAATAAAACATTATGTCTATAGAGTCATAAATTTTTATGTCTATGTAGTTGTGTTTATGTTTCCAGTACCATGTCCATAGCAATGGGTACACAAATATTGAGTCATCGCTCTTGTAGTGTTTGGCTCTAATAGCCACATATTAAGGATACCATGCACCTTTTGTTCTTTTGGTCTTGACTTGTCTCACTCAACATGATTTGCTCTAGATTCATCCACTTCCCTGACAATGCCATTATTTTATCTTTTGGTTATGTAGAATTCCATTATATATATACATCACATTTTTTGTATCTATTCATCTGCAGTAGGGCATCTAGATTGTTTCCATGGCTTGGCTATTGTGAATAGTGCAGAGATGAACATAGCTGAGCAGGTGTCCTTATCATATCCTGGGTTATGATATTCAGGATAGATGCCCAGGAGTGGTATGGTGGGATCGTAGGGAAGGTCTACTTTCACTTCTTTAAGAAACCTCCACGCTGCTTTCCAGAGTGGCTAAACTTGCTTACAATTCCAACAACAGTGCAGTTGGGTTCCTTTTTCTCCACAACCCCACCAGCATCTGTCATTGTGCAGACACTTCTTTAGGAAACACTGAAAGACTCTCAAACCAGGAACCATAGAAAATCATCTAGAAAGTAGCTCACAATTCTGAGAACACATGAAAATGACCATATTCAGACTCAATTCCTCTTTTAAATCTCTACATCTTAGTATTTGTTTATAAAGCTCCTAGAGCTAGATGATAATGGCTTATGCCTGAAAATCTAATTATTAGGAGCGTGAGATCTGAAGATGAAGATTCAAAACCAGTCTGGACAGACCACAAGAATCTTATCTCCAATTAACCAGCAAAAAAAGCTGGGCTAATGGTGCAGTTGAAGTGCTAAAGCACTAGTCAGGAATTTGTGAAGGCCAAATGAGAAGTAATAGAGTATGTCTATATGTGCTAATAACAGAGAACCTGATGATGTAGGGGTGTGGAAAGGTTGATCTGGAATTTTATTTATTTTTTTGTCTTTTTTTTATTAAATTTTTTATTGTAATTAGTAAAAGGGTTACATGATATTTGCCAGATAGAAGGTGCATTAATTCACATACATTGATACCCTTTCACATGTCTTGGTACCCATTTCCCTCCCCCCCCACCCCCCACCCGTCTTGGTGATCTGGAATTTTAATTCAGATCTAAAATCTCTACTTGATGTCAGGGCACTGAATGTACAAATTCCTGTGTGGAAAAATTAAATATTGGTGGGGATGCATTTGGAGATGAGGCCTCTAAGGAGGTCTGATCAAATGAGGTCTTTAGAGTGAGTCCCTGATCCAATAGAATTAGTGTTCATGTAAGAAGAAACTCCAGAAACTCCATTGTCCCATCTTGTCTCTTGCAGCCATCTGCAAGTTAGACAGAAGACCCCACCAGACAACAGATTGGCCAGCATCTTGATGTTGAATGTCTAACCTTTGGAAACCTAAGGAAAGTAGACTGTTTCTGTTTAAGTCACCCAATAGATAGTATTATGTCAGCTCAAGAGGTTGAATATACTCGTCTCCTTTCTTGCTAGAAGATTCATGCTATCAAGTCTCTAGAATTACTCAGATTTTAATTCTCATTATCTTACATGAATTGGCTTAGCCTGTTGAGGCTGCTAGAACAAAATACTTAAACTAGGTGACTTATAAACAACAGGAAATTATTTTTCATCATTTTCAACACTGAGAAATTCAAGATCAAGACACAATTAGACATCGTGAGATCTGGTATCGGACTCAGATTTAAAAAATTGTTTTCTGCATTATAAATAGTGCGTTCCACCTGTATCCTCAGGAAGTAGGAGTAAATGAGCTCCCCTGGGCCTTTCCTGCAGGTATTAATCCCATTCTTGAGGGTTCCACTGTCATAATTTAATAACTATCTGTTCATCTCATTGCATTTGGAATTAAATTTCATCATATGAATAGGGGTGTGTCTTTTACCAGTGGTTTGGAAACTTGATCTCGTATCAGACTTGCCTTGAGGACTTTTAAAAACACACATGTCTAGGCCCTCATCCACAATTTCTGATTCTATGGATTGGGGTAGATCCTAAGAATCTGAATTTATAACAAGTTTTCAGGTGTTGCAGTTGCTGCTGCTGGTTTTAGGGAGAATCCTTGAGACTTGCTGAGCTAAACACATGATGCCAGTCTTTTTCTTCAGCAGTAGTAAGAGACGGGCATGTGATCTAGTTCTGGACAATAAAGAGGAATTTCTTGGGCACTCTAGGTATCAAAGAACATTACAACAATTTAGTTCAAAGATTCTAATTGGCTTTCTTTTTTATTCTAGAATCTGGCAACACTTAATGCCATAAAATGGATTAAGTGTACTAGTGGACTGAACAGAAGAAACTGGTGTAATAGGCAGGGAAAAAAAAGTAGGAACAAAGAACAAAAGCAGATCAGGGTTCTGAAAGTTACTTTTCTTGTAAGGCAGGTATTGGAAGACAGAACAAGAGAAAAATAACCTGTAAGTTTTCATCAGGTTACCCCTTAGTTACTTCCTTTATAAAAGGATTAAAACAAAGGTAACTTCATTATCATGCCAGCTAAAAGTGGGCTGCCCGGGAAAAGTGACTGTTATCTTTCTAATCATGATTTCTCTGAAGGCCAGATAAACAGATAAGTTTCAACTTGATAAGAGGAAATTCTTAGCATGAGTGACTCCATCTGATTTTCAGGCTGGTCTTGTGGTGTCCAATGCAGAAGCCCAGTGTAAAACAATGACCTCTTGAGATTTTATTCCACATAGGAAAGATTTCACTAGTGATTAAAAAAAAAGAGTGACTAGAGGCATTGTTTGTGTGATAGAACAGTTGCAAACTCAACACCCTGAATTCAAATCTCAGATGAGAATATAAGATAGATGATTGATAGATAGACAGACAGACAGACATGTCTTCATCTGGAATCTGATGACTAAACTGCAACAGCTATCCTGGAATGATAGGAGCTAGTCTTTTACAATCCTCCATGTTGAAGGTAACTTAACAGAAAGGAGGAAAGTCTGAATTCTTGAGAGAATCAAGCTAATGAATTAATCAATCCTAGAATCCGTATCTTGGGAAATAGTATTTTTTATTGTTGAAGTGATTTCAAATTAGATTTTGTTACTTGTAACTCACAGCTTTCCTCATTCACAGACTCCCAGAACTTGAATCAAATGACTCAGGATGAGAAGGAGTGGAAGCTGTGCATGGAAGAATCAGAATTTTTTTTCCTTCTATATCAGTATAAAAGAAAATAGACCTGAGCTAGAAGCCAACTGTGAATCTATACTAACAGGTGATGCGATCATGGATTTTGCTGCCTAAAATACATCAGTGTTTCCCATTGTCTATTCAGTCTAAGAAAAATTGATAATTTGTGCATGTTTTAAACGCCCCAGGAAGCTCTGTATTTTGCTCATTCTGAGAACACTATAGACAGCGCGATAAATAAACAAATAAACCTTTGAACAAAACAGAAAACAAGACAGACAGTTCCTATCCTTGTGGGGCTTTCAGATACGCACTGCAGACAGACAATGAGAAAGGGACAATGAGATGTCCATGGGACGGTGTGGCACGGGTGCTAGACTTACCTATGAGGAATAGAAGTTCTCCCTCAGGAAGTGAAAATACATAGACACTTGAAAGGTGAGTGAGAGACAGCAGACAGGAGAGTAAGCAGTTCCAGTCAATAGATAGCTAAGAAATAAAATGACAAGTCTTGGTGATCATTCACATAAGAGAAAAGTAAATGACTGAGCCAAGCTCCAGACCTCAGCCACCATGCAACGGACGGTGATGCTTAGATTCAAAAAACTGCAGGGTAGAATCATGACATCTCATTTTAGACATGCTAAATTTGATCTCTGCAAGACACGCAAGTTGAAATGCAGGACAGGTAGTGTTCAGATCTTTGTGTTGTCTAGGAAGAGGCAGAAATGGAAGCCCAAGTAATAAACTAAAACACCCAGAGAAGAGATGAGAACAAGAAGAGAATCTCCAGGACTGAGTCCTGAGAGATGCTGCCATTTATAAGTCAGACAAAAAGGAAAACATGGTGGGGAATGGGTTTGGAGGAAACTAAGAGAATATGATATCACAAAGGCCAGGGGAATGTGTTTCTACCAGGAAGAAGTAGTTTACAGTTCCTAAGTTGGTGAACATTTACATATTTGTGCATTATCTGGCTCCTGCCTACTACTTCCTCCTCATTTCCAAAACCTCTTTCTCTATTCTCCAACACCAGTCTGACCTAACTGCTCTTAGATTCCGCATTTTTTAAATGAGCCCTCCTAGAGTCCCCTGGTGAATGCTGTCTAACCTTTTACATACTGAAGGGCTCAGAACTCACTCATTGTTAGGCCTTCTTTGACGACCTCCTCCCCAAATGGAATCAACAGATTTCTCATTGTACTCTCTTGTTTACTTGTCACATTCTACCACTGTGTTTTTCCTAGCATACTGTAATAATACATTTGCATGTCTGTGTTCTCTACTTGACTGTAAGCATTTTTTTTCTTTAAGCGTTTTTTTTTTTTTTTTTTTAAACTCAGGGCCTTTCACTCTTCCTTGGCTTTTAGTCAAGGTAGGCATTCTACCACTTGATCCACACCTTTACTTCCAGCTTTTTGCAGGTTAATTCTTTGAATGAGATCCTCCGATCTCAGCTTCCTAAGTAACTAGGATTACAGGTGTGAGCCACCAGCACTGGATAACTAAGAGCTTCTTGAGAAGAGTCATTTCTACTCTGCTTACTGTAACTATGCTTAACACAGAGCTGGATTTATGGATAGCTTCAACCAATGTTGGGAACCTTCTTGGAAGCTGCCTAAATATCATCCAGGAAGTGTGAGTGTCCTGGGTTGGGACCCAGGATCATAGGAATTGCATACATGTGGCAGGTTGCACACATATGGCAGGTGGCAAAAGCAACTGAATACCAGCTGGATTTTACTGACTGCTTCCTTCCTGCTGGACACCATCAAGCCATTCGTGATTCTTCATCCATCTTCACCACACCATTCCCCAGGAAGATTCTCATCACTTTCACTTTATAGATGAGGAAGTAGCCGCCAGGGAGAAGTTAACACATCCAAGGTTAGATTCTAATTAGTGGAGGCATTAGGACTTGAAGGTACCCAAGCCTGCATAACTCCAGAGCCCTATATATTTAAATCTACGCTTCAGGAAGTTTTCTGGGCCAATTCAGATGATTGCATTTCAGAAAATACAACGCAGGCAGCAGGGGCACGGGATCCTGTCTACACCCCTCACTGTGTAGAACAGTTCAAGGGGCCCTGCACAGCCTGCCTGCTCCATCATCGGCCGCCATGCTTGACCGGGAGCCATGAGAACCAAAAGCCAATGTCTGACAGGTGTGCTCCTCAGTGAGTTGTCCCAGGGGCACGTTGGAGGGGTGCCTCCGAGTGAGCCAATGAATGCAGTGCCAGACACTAAGTTGGAAGTTGAAGTAAAAGGTGAACAGGCTAGAGTTGAGGGACTGAAGCCAACATGCCAGGTCTTGGGCAATTTCAATCCCAAGGCTCTGAGCCAAGGATGGGACACTGGGCTTAAAATAACCTCCCCCAGAGTTGTTACTGGTCGTTTTGCAATCTCTATCCCTATATTGACTTTTAGGTCAATATTGATTTGAGACCCATCATATGTTATATCATGAAAAAAATAAAAAGATTCTGTCCACAGAGACAAGCCCACAAGAAACAATGAGGCAGTTGTTTAAGTCAGTATACAGTGCCAATGCATGTGGAAGGAATCACGGAGGCAGCTATAGTTCACAGAAAGAAGAGATCAGGGTGTGCTGGCTTAGGTAGTGGAGGCTTCTCAGAGCTCACACACGTGAACTTGGTCTCCAAGAAAGAAGGAAGATAGAACAGAAAGAGGATGGCATTTCAGGTAAGGACAATAGTGTGTGCAGGTATGAGCAATGAGAGTGGCTGAGCATTTTCCTCAACAGTAGTGAGAAAGGATTGTTTGGGGTCTTAGAGGGAAAAAAAAACTCCTCTGTAGAGCAAAGATTTCTTGTGGGGAAGAATAGGAGATACAGACAGATGTGTAGGGAAGATAAAACCTAATGGGGCCTATTTCCAAGAATATTAGGTCTGGCAAACAGCATGCACAATCTAAGAAGTTATCAGCTTTTATATGAAGGTAATTAACAATAGAATCTAGGCATCTAAGAAGAGATGTTTGGTAGGAGTGTTTGAAGTGGATTAGAGAAGAAGGGTTTAGGGACAAAACCTGCCTATCAAAAGACGCAAATGATTCTTTTGAGTATCCATTTATTTAAAGTCTGACTACATGTGAATGTAAAGAAGTTCCATCCCTGCCAGAATCCATAGTCCCTGGAGAAGCTATTCCTGAAGCCCACAGTTACCTACTGAGGATGACATGTGCCAATGGTCATACTAGGCACCAGGAATATGGTAAAGACCAAAACAAAGTTACAGCCTTCATGAAATTCATTCCTCAATGGGACTGAAGGAAAATTCAAGGCCAAACCAAATATTTCTATCTACGTAAGATTAAGTGACAAAGCAGGACCCCAAGGAGAGAGTGACAAGATGGAAAAGTCAGAGAAGGTCTGATCAAGAAACTAACACAGCATTTTAGGCCCAAGAGCCAAAAAATTGAGATGGTACTGCTATGGAATGAGGATACTGAGAGGGAACTTCATTTGAAAGTACAGAGAAGTCGAGGAATCTTGTGTTAAGTGTGCCAAGTTCATGAGTACAGTGGATATCCACACAGAAAGGGCTAAACTCGTCAGGTGCGGTGGCTTACACCTATAGTCCTAGCTATTCAGGAGGCTAAGATCTGAGGAACAAGGTCAAAGCCAGCCCGGGCACTAAAAAGTCTGTGAGATTCTTATCTCCCATTAATCACCAGAAAACCAGAAGTGACCCTCTGGCTCAAGGGTGGTAGCCTTGAGCTGAAGAGCTCAGGAACAGCACCCAGGCCCAGAGTTCAAGTCCCATGACCAACAAGAAAAAAAAAAAAAGGTGGGGGAGCTAAACTTTCAATCCCTACTTTACAAGACCAGAGGAGGTAAAGACTAGATATGCACCTTAAAACCTTCTGTTGAGGGATGGGGCTGCAGTTCAGCAGTAGAGCAGGTGCCGGGCCATGAGTTCACTCCCCTGTACTGAACAGAAAATTAAATCACCCCTTGATACTAGAGTCATAAAAAGGCCTCTCTTTAAAACTCATTAAATCACTAACTCAGAGACTCAAAAAGAAAAAAAAATAAGCAAAGAACAAAACACACACGTAACTGTATAGTCTCCAGTGATGACTGCTCCATTCCCTTCAGTGTTCTAGAATCCCAGAATTGGACAGTGATGTACAAGTACCAAGTGGTTGGTTAGTAGTAGTAGTAGTGGTGGTAAGAAAGTAAATAAATAAATAATAGAAGTGCATTTATGTCCCATCTCCTCAATATCTGGCACAGTTTTAGGCACGTCTCCTGTTCTTTAGCATTTATTCATCCCTTGAACCATATGTCCCTCTAGTGTGATTTTTTTCCCTCCTTTAACAGATGGTTGTGTTTTAATGTGTAGAAGAGAGGGATTTGGAAATGAATTTTAAACTGGCCTTTCCAGTTCTTAGAAAGGACAAGAATTGAATGCTGAATAGACCTTGCAGTGCTATGGTTTGGATATGGTTGGAATTTAATACGCATTATGAAGTATTAAATGTGCTAATTTAATCTAAGTATGGTGTTTAGAGGTAGGACCTTTGGGAGGTGATTAGAATTAAATAGAGTCATCATGGTGAGCCTCATGATTGAACCCTGGTGTCAGGAGGAGGAGGGAGGAGGAGGAAAAAGAGGAAGAGGAGGAAGACGAGGAGGAGGAAGAGGAAGAGGAGGAGGAGGGGGAGAAGGAAGAGGAGAGGGAGGAGAAGGAGGAGGAGGAGAAGGAACGCACACAGGCACATATATCAATATACCCCTGTCTCTTGCTTCTTTAATCTTACTGAAAATTCACCAGCAAGTACATCAGCAGATATGGTCATTTGCCCTTGTACCTCCAGAACCAGAAACCAAAATAAAATCTCTTGCCTTTTAACTTACCTAATACATAGTATTATGTGATTAGCAATAGCATATGGACTAATGTGTGTAGGGTAACTAATAGCCCCATTCTTCTCAAAATTGCCTGCATCTTAAAACAAAAATAAAACCTCAATCCTGAGTAAAATAGATGGATTGTTGAGCTGGGAATGTGGTTTAGTGGTAAAGTGCTTACCTACCACGCATGAAGCCCTGGGTTTGATTCTTTAATACTATATACACAGAAAAAGCTGAAAGTGGAGCTTGGCTCAAGTGGTAGAGTGCTAGCCCTGAGCAAAAGCGGCTCAGGGACAGTGTCCAAGCCCTGAGTTCAAGCCCTAGGACTAGGACTGGCAAAAAATAGACAGACAGACAGATTCATAGCTTATTCTGACCTTCCTTTGGCTATATAACCAGTGCCTGACCAGGCAATAAACTGCTTTACTTCTCTAAAAGTAAAGTCACCTCAGCCAAAGTACCTGTTATTCTCAAACACTTCCTGGCCCCTCCATCTCCCACCTAGGAACTCAGATGTTTTTCCCCATCCAGACCACGGAGTTGTGCATGAACTGTCACTGTGCTCCTTCGCCTGCAAGTCCCATGACCTCCTGCCCTGCCCTAACTACCACCTGCACCAGTTACTAGTGACCTCAACCCATGCTGCATGCCTTCCCCTCTGCCTAGCCCTTGACGCAAACTGGGGGAACCTTGGGGTAAAAGTCAGAGTATCAAAGAAGTGAAGCAAGGCGCTCATGTTAGGTGTGCCATAACTTGGGAAATCAGCAGGAAAGGGGAACCTCCACGCTTTCCGGCCTGTTGACCACGGAGGATGTACTCGTGGGTTGCGTCTTTTGAGTAACCTCAACACAGGAAATGCTTAGTGCTGCTCTGTCAATTTTGGAGTTTTGGGTTCAGAGTCGGCTGACTCACCTGTGGAACATACACCAAGTCATCAAGATCACATGCATAGTCTCCAGATGCCTGCCACCTTGTTTGGGATACTCATGGGTACTGGGAAAGCTCACAAATCACTTTCTGCCAATTATTAGGGAGCACTTAAAAACTATATGGAAGATTCAAAGAAAATGCCAAGACTGAAATGAAACTTGGCTTGGACCCTTGTTATAGAACTTCCCTGCCTGACAAGGTTCAAAGAATAATACACTGAGGATACAGTGCTCCAAGAATAATCTCATTCTCCACCCACAAACCCTTACCTGAACTTCTCATAGCAGAGGCAAAGGATAGTACTTGTGGCTAGAACTTACTTGCTTTTATTAACTGCATTGCCTAGGAAGCAACCTCAGACCCCCAAGAGAGACTGTTTCACTGTGACTACAGGACTCAGCCAGAATGACTTGGAAGGCTGTTGTAAGATAGCATCAGTGACCTTTGCAATTTTCTGGCCAGTTTGATTTCCTCCCCCCGCTCTTCCCCTTTTCCTGCTTAAAGCCCTTTGGCCTGTTTGCCTCCCTCTCTGCCTCCACTTTACTAACTCAGGTATATTCATAATCAAAACTAAATTAGATCTCCCCTCCCACGTCCCACCTCAGACCCCTCAACCATCCAACCAGAGGATTGTGCTTAATCCTCATCCAAGTTAACCCTATATCTAAATCCAGCTTCTGCTCCTTTCTTGCCTTCTTTGGTCTTTTTTTTTTTTAACCTTGGCTTCTTACCCAAACTCTCTACCACACCTCTCCTGTCATTGATTAGACAGCTAAACCAGTACAGGGGAATTGTACCCACAGGCTCAAGGGAGTGCCAGAGAATTATTGAAGAGAACATGAAATATTTCATTCTGAACAAGCAGATCGTTTTTTGTTTGTTTGTTTTTTTAACCAAGAGGTCCATTCCATGCTTGCATCCCCCAGCCTCAAGGTTCACTTGTCAAGTGAAAGTGGGAAAAATTTGGGATATACAGCTGTTCCCTGATACATGGAAGTACATATAGAAACACTGTGCAGGTTCAAAACCAGTCTCTCTCTCTCTCTCTCTCTCTCTCTCTCTCTCTCTCTCTCTCTCTCTCTCTCTCTCTCTCTCACACACACACACACACACACACACACACACACACACACACACACAAACACACCTCTATACATAAAAGAACACCCTCAATGAGCAGTTTTCTGTTCAATGATGTATGTACTCTAGCATTGTATGCAACCTTTGAATAAAAGCCATCAGGCAAGAAAGTGTGTGAGAACACTGTGCATGCACTGCGTGGAGGTGACCTGTTCTACACATGGAGTATCTGTTCTGTTGTTCTGTTCGTTTCTGGGATCCTGCCCATGCCCTTGCGCGCGCACACACACACACACACACACACACACACACACACACACACACACACTGAAGCAAAAGAAAAGTTCTATCTTTTAGAATCTCCAGATTTCCCCACAATGGGCGCTTCTCAGGTTGTCCCTGCACACACTAAAGGAGGTGTGTACCATGTAGGAAGGCACTAAGCAAGAGCTGGGGCGGTGGACGCCCGCTGGGCCTGGGGCCTGCCGAGGCTGGGGCTTTGCCGGGCCCTGCCTTCCACATCAGGGCAGTGCAGGCCTGTCCAGGGTCTCACCCACCCCGCCGGGGCGTGTGCAGCTCGTGGACACCTCCCTCCTGCCAGGCCCCTGCCTGCTCCAGTCCCCCCCCCCCCCCCCGTGCCGCCCTCCTCTCTTCCTCCTCGTCTTCCCCCCACTCCACCCCCCTCCCTTCTCTGGCTCCCGCAGGCGCAGGCCTGCCCTAGCCGGGCCGGGGAGGCGGGTCTCCCGCAAAAGATATAAGTGGCCCCCGGGGAAGCCGTGTCTCCACCTGGAAGGGCTGTAGGGAGGAGGAGGAGGAGGAGGAGAAGGTGGAGGAGGAAGAGGCGAACAGACAGAGGGACGCACAGACTGACCCGGCTCCAGCCCAGGCTGTCACTTGAGGTGAGCCCCAGCCCGGGTGTGGAGTCGGGGGTGCTGCCCGGGGTCGGGGGGAACCGGGAGACAGAAGCCACCGGGACTAAAGGCGCCCCTGGCCGGCTGGGCTCCCTCCCAGCCCTCCCCGCAGGTCCGGCCCCGCGCTGCTGCTGCGATGGAAACCGTGCAGGAGCTGCTGCCCCTGGCCAAGGAGATGCTGGCGCAGAAGCCCGGAGGCAGGCTGGTGAGGCTGTACGTGCTGGGCAGCGTGCTGGCCCTGGTCGGCGTGGTGCTGGGCCTGGTGGAGACGGTGTGCGGCTCCTTCGCCGCCGCCAGGCGCGCGCGGGACGCGCCGTGCGCCCTGCGCCCGCCGCGGGCCCCGCTGGGGAGGGCCCGGAAGCAGCAGCCCGGGGCCCAGCCCTGCAGCCGCGCGGACCGGCAGCACGCCTCCTAGGAACCCGGGGAGCCAGGGAAGGCCAGGGCGAGGAGGAGGAGGAGGAGGAGGAGGGAGCCGGCGGCCTTGAGAAGAAGCCGGCTACCCACGTCCACAACGGACCCGCCGCGAAGATTCCCCCCAGCGCGGGGTGCCACTGACTTTTTGCTGCCGTGCAGCAATGTGCTGTGACGATGAAGTCAAACTGTACCTTTCCTGAAGCTATCTGAGAGTCGAGGGTTTGGGGTTGGTTTTTTTGTTTTGTTTTTTTTTGCACTGGGGAGGAAAGAGAAATGCCTTTTTTATACTGTTATTATGACTGTTGTTGTTGTTGTTACTACGATCACCATTTTGCATTTTGAAATTAAAAAGAACAAAACAAAAGCCAAAATGTTCTGTACGTTATCTCCTACTCTCATGCCTGGCACAGGGCGGGTGTGTGGCTGGGGCCTGGACGCGGGGGAACAGCTTCACACCTGCAGACTCAGGCACTGCCACGCGCACACACAGCTTTTCCCTGAAGATTCAAGGAGGAGGAAGCAGTCAATATTTGACCCTGTGTGTACAGGTCTCCATGACTGCCCAAACTTTTCCTTCTTAAACTACATTTTATTCAACTCTATCTCCTTCTTAACTATATTTTAATGAGAGAAAGGGTAAAGAGAACAAAAACTACCTGGTGGGTTAAGAGGCATGCCTAACCTGACAGTCTAGCTGAAACCATCCCTATCCTCCCCCAAGCCATTCATCGCCCTCAGTCTCAAGAAACTCAGATTCTACGAGTTCTGAACCAAAACAAGAAAAGACTGGCATCACTGGTGTGGGTCCTTTTCCTCCAGGGACAGAGTTTTTTTCTGTGGTAAAACCTAATTCAGTTGCTTTATAGACTCAGCCAATAGGCAGATAGGGGTGACAGGCATGGCCTGCTTACAATCCCCCCCAGACTTTTTTTTTGCCAGTCCTGGGCTTGAGCTCAGAGCCTGAGCACTGCCCTTGGGCTTTCTCAAGGCTAGAGCTCTACCACATGAGCCTCACTCAGCACCATTTCCGGCTCTTTTTCTATGTATGTAGTACCAAGGAATTGAACCCGGGTCTTCATGCATGATAGTCAAGCAATCTACCACTAGGCCAAACTCCCAGCCCCCACCCCCAGACTTTTTAATATCACCTACATTAACCATGGGCTAAAACCTTATCATTAGCAGCTGTGGCCAGGCCTAATAGTGGTTCATGTCACTGTCACTGGTCAGGCTCTTTCACGTAAGCTACCCTACACACATGGAGACGTGGACCTTTCATTAATCCCCTCTAGCTCCTATCTACCCAGCATTCCTAACTGATCAGCTCTCCCTTATCACCCCAAAGGAAAGAGCAATAGGAATATGGTTAAGGAAGGAAAATAAATGTATTTGGAGTTTTAAAGAAAACTCCCCTGTTCTTACTGTTTCCAACAAGGGAACTTTGGCTCTGTTAAGGCAATATCTAATCGTAAATATCCAAAATGGACTCTAGGAGCTTATTGCACTGTATCCTTCCAGTTTGCTTTCCCAAACACCTCTATAATGTTCATTATAATGTTAATTACTCATATAATGTTAATTACTCCTCTGCCCTTTTGAGCCTCATATGACCATCTCTCACCAATTCAAACCATCTACTACTCTGGGAAGCATGTTCACTCCAAACCAGGCCACTTCCAGACAGCCTGTCTTCCATACTTTCATACTAGTGTTCCTCCATAAGAACCTGACACTCAACTACCATGTTGCTTGGTGCCTCCATGACCTGCTTCCATCCTGGCAGTACTGGGATTTTGGACTCAGGACCTTCGTACACAGGTACTTGAGCCCCCAATCCCTTTTGCTTCATTTATTTTCGGAATAAGGTTTCACTAGACCAAGATCCTCCTTTTTACACTCATGAGGCACCAAGCCCAGTGGTTGGTTGAGATGAGGTTTTGCTAATTTTTTTGTCCTAGGGTTGATGTTAAATCCATATACTCCCAATCTCTGAATAGCCAGGATTCGAGGCATGAGCTGCTGTGCCTGCTTCTTCTTTCCTTTACTTTTTTAACATTACTCTTCCTCCTCAATGCCTTCTCACCTATGATCTTTGTATCGTCTGAAACTACCAGGAGAGGGAGGATTGTAAATATTCTTTCTACCGTCAAACTATCAAGTTACATGTTCTGGGTTTGGGTATAAAAGATATTGCCTATATCTGAGGGTTTGCCTATATATAAAAATACAGATGCCTAAATCTACTGATTATGCTTATATAATTTTTGTTCTAACCTCTCTGAATTCTTTGTATATACACTTTATTTATTTATTTTGCTGGTCCTGAGCCTTGAACTCTGAGCCTTGAACTTATGGGCACAAAACTTATGGGCACTATCCATAAGCTCCTTTGGTTCAAGGCTAGCACTCTACCACTTGAGCTACAGCACTATTTCTGGCTTTTTCTGTGATTAAGAGTCTCACAGACTTCCTTGCTCAGGCTGATTCCAAACCAGGGTATGAACTCAGGGCCTTGGCACTGTCCTTGGGCTTTCTCAAGGCTAGAGCTCTACCAGTTGAGCCACAGCACCACTTCTGGCTTTTTCTATGTTGTGATACCAAGGATTCAAACCCGGGTCTTCATGCATGCTAGACAAGCATTCTACCACTAGGCCAAACTCCTGGCCCCAATCCATTTTTAACACTAGAACAGTAGTTTACACAAAAGAGAAAGCAGTTTTGTATCGATGGAAACATCCAACAATGTCTGGAGACATTGCCAGTTGTCCAGTGGGAGAAGGGGCACTACTCTTGGTGCCTAGCAGGTAAAAGCCAGGGACGCTATTAAACCTCTTACATTGTACCAAAAACGTCCCCCACAACAACAAATTCTCTGGCCCAAAATGTCAACAGGGCTGAGGTTGAGAAACTCACAAGAAAATAAGGAAAATGTGTGCCTAATAGTTTCAGAATCATGATTTTGAGATAGTCTCATGCAATAATGAAGAGTTGTAGTCAAGCATAATCCCTCTGCCAACACAGGAACAAAAATTGTTCTACTTGGTAATCTTATCAGTAAGAGAGGAGAGGTTGGCACATGATATACATACCATTTCTGTTAGAGATACAGAACTGAGATAACAGAGTAACAATTGAGAATCATTTAGGAGCTGCGTTGTGCACTGATGCAAATGGATGGACACTGGATAAGGAAGAAAATGTAGCACACAATTCAGGTCTAAAACATCCACTAAGCTCTGGGTGCTGTTGACATGTGACTGTAATCCTAGCTACTAGGGGACTGAGATCTGAGGAGTATGGTTCAAAACCAGCTCAGGGGACAAAATGTCCATGAGACTCTTCTCTCCAGTTAACCAGCAAAAAGCTGAAAGTAGTATGGCTCAAGTGGCAGAATGATAGCCTTGAGTGGGGAAAAAAAACTTAAAGCAATACTTACGTATTTTCAATGATTGATTATAAATTCAATGAATACCAACAAGGGCTTATGATCAAACTGCTAAAACCAAATTAATTCCTTATTTCTGGCTTTTTTTTTCCCCCAAGAACAGGACTCCAACTTGTTATCTGTTCTCTCATTGGCTGGTGCTCTACAGCCTGAGCCATGCCTGTAGCCCCATAATGCCTTATTAATGGAAGTGGAATGTTCAATAAAAAAGAAGACCAGAGGTCTTTTGTTATACACTGCAATCCCTTAGGATAAAACATGAAAAAGCTAGGACAGAGCCATCTGAATTTGCTTAGGAGTATATTGTTAGGGACTGTTGTAGATATTGCTAGAAGAAGGATCATTGAAAGAACTAATACCCCATAAGTGCTAAGAAATAGATAACTACCAAACATCTAATTCCAAGCTTTCCCTTAAAGTTACAACTTCAAACCTCAAGAATGCCTATATAAGACAGCTACATTGATTTGACACACCATCATGATGCAGCTACAGCCTTTACAACTCTCGCCCCAGCTCTGACTGGCCTAGGACAGAGTAGATGCTTGTTATATATGTGCTGAATATAAACGAAGAAAGTGACTGTATACTTACTTATACACATAGATACATACAGAAAGTGTGAGAGTATATACATATACTATAGCCAGTTCCTTAGTCTAGAATAACTCAAACCTCTGGATGGAATAGGATCCTCCATCAATTGATGTAAATCAGGATGAATTGCAACCATTTATGGGTCCCACTGCAGACCCTTACCCCTCCATCACCACCATCCACTCCATTCCCTTGCTGCCGTGACTGCCACAGGATTTCAGAGTCATGCAAATGTTTCCCTGACCAGTTCATAACTGGAAAACCTGTAGACATATAGGCATCCTAGAACTCGCTGGATTTCTAAGAGTCTCTCCTTGTAGGGAAGAACATACTGCTCAAACCCAGTTCTTGTTTCAGTAACTTCTTTTGAGGCAATGCCAAGCATCAGAGTGCACACCTGCTAAGTGTGGGACAAGGTCTCCACTTGGTACACTCCCCTCCATGTTTAGAGCTAACAATAGTAATGACTTAGTCTCCCGGGGCAACCAGGACAACTTCTAAGTATTCCCATCCTGAGCTATATGGGAGACCTCTGTCGTTCGGGCAGGCCTGATGACTGATGCCCAAGACCGGCCCACATTGGTTTCCCCTTGGGTTTTCTCCATAGGCACCTCCTGGCTGCCAGCTGGGTCCTAGCATAAGGACCTTCTTCCCTGGCCTGGGTTTCACCTACTTGTATCAGGTGGCAGACCAGCTGGTTTCAGTCCCAAATCAGGTCTTCTGACTCCTCCCAGAAACCAACCAAGTTCGGAGCAGGAAATCCTGCCTCTCCCCAAAGAGTGGGAAACCCTACAAAGGAAAAGAGAGAGATGAAATAGAAGGAAAAGCAGAGGAGGGAAAGAGAGAAGAGGAGCAAAAGGGAAAAGGAGATCAATAAAAAAGAAGTCAAATCTGTTTGGAAGCTCAAGGTAAGACTTCTCAAAACGATATTCTATATTATAGTATCATCATTCATTGGGTGTAGAACATAGGTCAAAAAGAATTACTATTTCAAAAATGATCCTATTGAGATAAAACAGGGCAGATAGGATGAAAAGAAATTTCAATGTCAAATTCTGATTTTAAAAAAAAAAAAGAATGCCCAATGAGCTTTCAACTATGTAGGAGGAAAGATATGATAAGATACAGATGGAACCAGGCGTCTGTCTGGGGACAGAAAGTTAAGTTGGAGCAAAAATGTTGCAAAGTTAGTGTAAAAAGAAATTCTGCAAGTCCAAAATTCTTTTGGAATCATAAAAATGATTGCAGGTCATAAGTGGGTTTCTGGTTGTTGCTGCTGTTTTAATTTTTAGCATTGGCTTTAAACTGATGACAGACAGAAACACTATGCTGTATCTTGGGAACTGCTATAAGGGCTGATATCTGCATGTTATATTGAATTATTGGCCAATTTAATATTATTAACATTGAAACCTAGAGTTCAGGGGATGGTTCGTTTTTACCACAAGAAGTTTTTCTTGTTGCATGCACATGGGAGGCCTAAATTCGTCAATCTAAATTCTTCATGTGCTAGTACCTTTCCCTTCACTCCAGCCCATCCTGGCTGCTCAAGATATTGACCTTCTACACTTAACAGAGTCTGTTCAGAGAGAATTCCAAAACACTTCTTTTTTCCAGGGCAGCAAATGAGAAAAACCATGACAGGAAAAGGAAATTCCATTCCCCACCCTCACCACTTACTCCAACCCTCACTTGCCATCAAGCAGAGAGAATCACCCAGAGGATTGTGGTTTACTGATCCAATCACTTGAAGGGATTAAAATAGCTAGACTCACGCTGCAGAAAACATCTATAGAGGATGATGCTGTGTCTTCACAAATGTTCCCTTTAAGAGTCATGTTCCAGTAGAGCTTAACAGTATCAGAATACATTTGAAGTGGGTTTTTGGTTTGGTTTGTGCTATTTGTGTGTGTTCTGTTTTGGGGTGTGTGTTTGTGAATTTCATTCTGGGATTTGTAGGAGTTAATCAGAAGCTGAAAGGAGAGTGAGAGAAGTGAAAAAAAAAATGGAACAATCTTGTTCCTGCTTGTTTGCCAAGATGTTAAAGGAATTGCCTTCCCCACTATAGTATGGTAAGAAAATAAAATCCCCAAATCCTAGCTCTTTCTTAATACTCATTCCAGTACAGCTAAAATCTCCTTGCATTCAATTTCTGAGCTGGAACAAATCTAATTTAATTCCTCTTGTTTGCCAGGTGAGGAAATGGATGCCAAGACAAGGGGAGGGACTCAACCGTAGTCATGTCCAGTAGTGGAGAGGAGACTGAATTTCAATCTCCTTACCCAGGGTCCTCTCAAGAAATCACTCCAAATTTACACAAGAGTACCTTAGGTTCCCAAGAGTGCACAAACACTGCATATGCTGATAGTATGGGATATTTGAGTAAAAGGTGTTCAAGTAACTCCACCTGGCAGAAACAGCAAGAAAGATTTCCTTTCTGATTCTACCATTCCAGTTTATTTCATAACTGTTAGGTAACTAGGCAGTAGGCAAGGGATCTAAGGCAGATTTGTCATAAGAGAACCAGAATATTTTCCATCCTTATCAATGATCCTTATCTTTTTATATCATCTTCGTATTATTCTTTTGTGTGTTTGTTTTTGTTTTTGGTGGTCCGGGGGCTTGAACTTTGGACCTAGGCACTGTCCCTGAACCTTTGTGCTCTAGGATAGTACTCTACCACTTGTGCCACAGCGCCACTTCCAGTTTTTTTCGGAGTAGTTTATTGGAGGTAAGAATCTCATAGAGTCTCATGCCCTGTCTGACTTTGAACCATCACCACCTCAGATATCAGCCTTCTGAGGAGCTAGGATTATAAGCGTGAGCTACCAGCACCAGGCTATCCTTATTTTATACACAATAAGTTTGCTCAGATTCACAGAGAGAATAATACCTTGCTCATTCTGGATCCCTTGTCAGGAGGCCTAGGCTCACACTCTGGACTAAGGGATATTGAAAACTAAAGGATAACTACAAACTTATTCAGTCCCTATCCAGGGCTCTAGCCCTTTCAATGTATTCAAGGTTCTTCTGACATGCCATGTGGATTTCTTGACTCCTTAATTGATCACATACAGTTCTCTCTGTTTTGAATATCTTACCCTGATTTCACCTCCACAAATCTCAAACCTTCCAAAATTAGCTTTAGGGGCTGGGAGCATAGCCTAGTGGTAGAGTGCTAGCATGTATAAAATCCTGGGTTTGATTCCTTGGTACCACATACACAGAAAAAGCCAGAAGTGGTACTGTGGCTCAAATGGTAGAGCTCTAGCCTTGAAAAAGACCAAGGACAATATCCAGACCCTGAGTTCAAGCCCTAGGACTAGCAAAAACACAAACAAGCTTAGCTCGAGGGCCATCTTTGTCCCAGAGCCTTTCCTGGCACCCTGGGCTGTGTTTCAGTAGCACTCTGTGTACACGCCCTCTTTGATATATTGTCACACTACACGCAGCTTTGACTTTCTGGCCTACTGACTCTAATACTGAAGGCAGAAACAAATATATCACTCAGTTTTCCTATCTCCAGTGCCTTGCAAGGTTTCAGATCTTTTATTAGGTTAAAGCAGTTTATGAAAATTGGGTGAGCAAACCAAGAAAATATTTTCTCTTTTCCTTCCGTTCAAATGATTTAGTAAAGTCTCATTCTTGGGTAACTTGGGAGGAGCAAACAAAAGATGTCACTATCAGAACCTACTCTCTTTTTGAAACCAGAGAACCCTCCTAAAAATCTACCCAAGGTTCTATGTGGCATTTTGAAAGAAGATATGAATTTACATTTCCTTAAAAAGTACATGATTACAGTAGAAGAATTCTCATGCTATAAACCACAAGGACAATAAGAACAAAACAGGATGAAATGAGAACATGGGGGACTTAGAGAATAGCAGCTGACAAATGTCAACACCATCTTTGAAGATGTAAAGTAGATGGACATGTGATAAGTGATTTAGCCAGCTTCAGACCTCTAAAGTGCAGCGCTCATGATGGGATACTGACAACAAGCCAGGACCCCAGAAGAGTCCAGGGGATGAGGACCTTAAAAGACTCAGAAAACAATGAGAGAGATGGGAGTCAATGTAGGAAGTCATGCTTGCCTTCCATACTTCCTTTCCATCCAAGGAAGGAAAACTTATATTTTAGGGAGAAATTGATAAAGAGATACCAGAGTCAGAGACACCAGTCATAGTAGCGGGGTTATGTATAGAGTTAGAAACAGGACAGAAAGCCTTCATACTGAAAGATGAGATTCTCCAGCCCCTTTTTCTGGCTCAGCTCCCAGAACAAGAACAGCTTAGCTTGTAACCCCTCTCCACCCACCTTATCCAAGCCAGGGCAGGCAAAAGAATTAAGAAATCATCCCCATAGAACGAATCCAACCAAAGAGAACAAAAACCTAACAAACACAGAGAATGAAACTCTCCAGCAGCCAAGGGATGGGGGCCAGGAGCATGACCTAGTGGTAGAATGTTTGCCTAGCATAGACAAAGCGCCAGGTTTGATTCCTGGGCACCACATACACAGAAAAAGCTGGAAGTGGCACTGTGGTTCAAGTGATAGAGCACTAGCCTTGAGCAAAAAGTGTCCAAGGACAGTGCCGAGGCTCTGAGGTGAAGTTCCAGGACTGGCAAGAAAAAAAGAAAAAGGCAAGCAAGCAAACATCAAGAGGGATGAAAGGCTTTGATATTAAAGACCCAGCAGAGGTAATCCACAGAAACCGTTACCAGCCATAGCAATAGCACTGGCTCCATAGACATAAGGAAAGCTGGGGCATGCACAAATTAAGACCATGAAGCCATCTTTTTTTAAAGTGCAGAGAAGAAGACAAAAGCTCTTTAATCTAAAAATACAACTGGAAATTTTAAAATTATAATGAAGCCTTGGAAGATTAAAATTATGGAATTCCCCAAGAAAGTAGGACAAAAAAGAAAAACATGTAAAAAAACGGGGGAAAAAAAGGTAGGAAATTTAAAAGATCAGTCAAGAAGCCCTTGATATCTTCTAGTAAAAATTCCCAACAGACAGCACTGAGAAAATGAAAAGGAATGGAAATAATTCCTCCAAAAACAAAAAGAGGAAAGGCTTTCATCAAAGTACATTGTTATTAGACATGGTAGAACCCCAGGATTTTTCTTTAATTCGAAAAGTTCTAGGGGGAGAAGGGGGTGTGGGAAACAGTTCCCAAACCAAGGCTCAGAAATCCAAAAAGCATTTGGACTTCCCAGTATCAACACAGGAAGCTGGACAATGAAAGGCAATACCACACTGCCTTCCAATCTGGGGAGAAAATAATCTTCATTTTACAAATCCTTACCCGGCCAAAAACAATCAAGGGGAAGGTAAAGTAAGGACAAGAAGACAGGGTCAACAAGAACTGCCCACACTGCTTCACATGTGTCAAGGTCAGAGAGGCTGATGTCCATATAAAGATGTTTAAGTTGTGAAATAATACTCCTGCACCCTGAGTCTCACAAAAAAAAAAATCCCCACTATTCACAAAGAAGTACAAGTTAGAGAAAAAATAGGAGTTTCCAGGTCAGAGTAAAGGGCTATTGTCATAGCAACAGACTATACAGCACTTAGTTGGAAAAGAAGCAAGACAACTCCAAAAGAGCTTGTCTCCAATTAAAAGGGGAAACAAAGGAAAGGAAACAGATAATCAGACATAACTGTACTTTCACCTATGGAAGAGGCAGAAATGGGAGAACGGTAGTTTAAAGTCAGTCCAGGCAAAAATAATTAGCACTTAACACTATCTCACAAAAACAAGCAAAGAAGGACCGGGAGTTTGGCCTAGTGGTAGAGTGCTTGCCTAGCATGCACGAGGACCCGGGTTCAATTCCTTGGTACCACATACATAGAAAAAAGCCAGAAGTGGTGCTGAGGCTCAAGTGGTAGAGCTCTAGCCTTGAGAAAGTCCAAGGACAGTGCTCAGGCCCTGAGCTTAAGCCCAGGACTGGCAAAAAAAAAAAAAAAAAAAAAGAAAGAAAGAAAGTGGGGCACTGGCAGCTCATGTATATAATCCTAACTATCAGGAGGCTGAGATCTGAAGATGGTGGTTCAGAGCCAGCCCTGGGAGGAAGGTCCATTCACTCTTGTATCCAATGAACCACCAGAAAACTGGAAGTGGCACTGTGGCTCAAAGCCCTGAGCTGAAGAGCTCAGGAACAGTGCCCAGGCCCAAAGTTCAATCCCCATGGCTAAATACACACACACACACACACCAAACAAACAAGCAAACAAACAAACAAAATTCAAAGCATAGAGTACTAGCCCACATCTGTAATTACCCTGATACGAAGGGGCAAGGTAGAAAATGCATAGTCTTAGGCTGGCCCTGGGCAAAATGGAAAGACTCTACCTGATTTTTTTTTTTAAGTCTAGAAGTATGGTTCAAGTGGTAGGGCACTTCCCTAGCAAGCAGAAAACCTTGAGGTAAAATCCAGTACACCTCATATCCCCTCTCCCCAAATAAAAAAGGAACTAATAGATTACCCAGTTCATGTGACCCATTTATTTGAATTTATTGCTCTAGTCAGAGGGTTTGGAGAACATGAACAATGAGAAAGCAAATAAATAAAAATAGAAACGAAGCCAGGTGCAGTGGCTCAAGTTTATAATCCTACTCAGGAGACTGAGATCTGAGGATTGCCGTTCAAAGCCAACCTGGGCAAAAAAGTCTGTGAGACTCTTCAATTAACCACAAGAAAATCAGAAGTGGCACTGTGGCTGTAGCCTTGAGCTAAAGAGCTCAGGGACAGCACCCAAGTCCAGAGTTCAAGCCCCCAACCAACAAAATTAAATAGAGATGAGTATTAAGTCCCAAGAGAAACAGAACAGAAATGCAATCAAGATAAACTATATCACTTGGCTAAAAGTACATCAAAAATATTGATAGTGAGGGGGGGTGGGGGGGAGGGTAATGGGTACCAAGACATATGAAAGGGTATCAATGTATGTGAATTAATGCACCTTCTATCTGGCAAATATCATGTAACCCTTTTACTAATTACAATAAAAAAAGAGTTCAAAAAAAATAAAAAAAAATATTGATAGTGAGGGCTGGGTAGTAGAGTCCTTACCTGGCATGCATGAAGCCTGGGTTCAATTCCTTGGTATCACATACACAGAAAAGACCAGAAGTGGTGCTGCGGCTCAAGAAGAGCTCTGGCCTTGAAAAAGCTCAAGGACAGTGCACAGGCCCTGAGTTCAAGCCCCAGGACTGGCAAAAAAAAAATGGAAATTAATAGTGACTTCATTAAAACTATGATACTCTAGGATTAGGAAACTGGAAGAAAAGGAAGGTACTCCTTAGTTTTAAAAAGAAACAATAATGGGGCTGGGAGTTTGGCCTAGTGGTAGAGTGCTTGCCTAGCAGGCATGAAGACCCAGATTCGATTCTTCAGTACCACATACATAGAAAAAAAAAAGGCCAGAAGTGATGCTGTAGCTAAAGTGTTAGAGCCCTTAGCCTTAGTAAAGCCCAAGAACAGTGCTCAGGCCCTGAGTTCAAGCCCCAGGACTGGCAAAAAAAATAAGTTTCTCAAATTGCAAAGCCAAGGAATAATAGTAAAAGCATATCTTTTAACAAATATGGAGTTGGTTCCTGGGGAAAAGATAAGAGTTTAAAAGTGATTGCCAGGAGACACTGATCAAGACATATTGTATTCATAAACTGCTTTGTTAAATGGCAACTCCTATGTACAAGTACTCAAAGATAATAATAATAAAAGTAAATTAACTTTTGAGCAAAACAATTTTTTTGGTGGGTCATGGGGCTTGAATTAGGCCTGGGTGTTATCCCAGAGCTCTTCAGCTCAAGGCTACCATTCTACCCTAGAGCCAAGCCCTACTTCCTTTTTTCTAGAGGTTAATTAGAGATAAGAGTCTCAGGTCCTTTTGTGCCCAGGCTGGCTTTGAACCTTGATCCTCAGATCTCAGCCTCCTGAGTAGCTAGGATTACAGACTTGAGCCACCTCGCCTGCTACAAAACAAATTGTTTAAATAAGTGATTATCTCTGCGTAGGAGTAGGGCATGGGAAAAGAAAAGCAAATGTTATTATTTATTTTATACCTTTTGCTATCTTATGGCTTTTACAATCTTCTGCATACATTATATCAACAGAGGAGTTGGTTTTTTAAATGGCTCAGTCATAATACAGCAGTATCCCAAGGGTTGCATTCTGCTACCAGCCAGCATACTAATGACTGAAACTATTTACTTACTTCTCAAACAAGGTTTGGCTAAGGTATTTACCTAACTACCTAACACAGAAGTTTTCTGGTCTTCCCACAGGCTACTTCAGAATCACCTGAGGAATGTTTAAAATATATATATATGTATATATATATTATATATATATATATATGATCCACAGAGATAGACAGTAGTTATAATGGAACTGATTTTATTTAGGATTATTGTTACAGAGCAAGAGAGACCACAGAATAAAACCAAGCTCAGATGGTAATATTGCATGGACACATAAGAATTTATAGCAAAGTTGCAAGAGGGTGGATGGTAAGTGGAAAATTACTGAAAGGAAACATTAAGAATAAGACTAAGAGAGAGGGAGAGATTTCAACCAAACTGACCTAACAGGATTCTTGCTGAACACTGCCAAAGTGACCAGCAATTACCTGAGGATGGAGGAAGATGAAGAAACTGACTAAATATCAAAGGCGAACTGATCATGAGTTTTGACTAATTTAGCTGTATGTTACAAGGAAGAATGCAGCTGGATCTAACAGAAGGCCTGAAATCCTGACTACAATTAGGCATAGCCAAAACACTTCCTCAGGGGTTTTGTGAAAACACAGATTGCTGGGACCCACCCTTAATGACTTAGTGACTTCACAGGCACTGACCAAGGCTGAGAACCTGCCTTTAGCCCCCCTCCGCAGTCAGTGAGGTTTGGGAATTACAACTAAAGCAAGTCTGAGTGTGAAAGAAGGGTCAGGTTCAGGAGTCTGGTAATATGGATTTTATGTGAGAATTTCTAGGTATATATCAGTGTCTTACAAGTCTTTATCCTCTTCTCTTTCATCTTAACCTACAAGTTCCTCTAGACTACTGAAAACATATCAAGTAAAAAAAAAAAAATCATCTCCTGGTCTCTGGCCATAACCTCTGCAGTCTGAGCTTCTTCTTCATTCCTACGGCGCCCTCTCCTGGCAAAAGCTGTTAAAACTTCCAGCATCCTAAACTCAAAAATACTCCCTGGGCTCCCTGTTAGGTCATTGTGCAGGGCTATGGCCAAGTTCTCAAACTTAATGAACCCTGATCCCATCAGACAGAAAAGAAGAAATTAGGATGTGAGAAAGACTTTTCTGCCTTATAAGGGATGTGGATATTGGGAAGCAGTGCTGTGAGACAGAAAGGGAAGATGGGAGACACACACGATGGCCAAAACTGAGGAGGTAGCTCTTACAGAATTTCACTCCCCACCTTCTTTGCCTCACCCTCCCTCAAGATTTATGGGTAGATGGGGATTCCTCATTGATCTGCCTTCCAAAAAGTGAAAAGAGGGAAATGAGCGATGCCAAAATAGCACACTGGATTTGGAAACAGAAACCAAGAGTTCAACAGTCACACTCTCTTTCCTCGGTCCATCGTCAGTCATAGGCTCCTTTTCCAGAGACCTGTGCCATGTTGTCTGGAATTGGACTCCATAAATCATGACTTTCCAGAGGTCCTGTTCTCACACTTTATATAATGAGATCTTTCCCACAAGCTGAAAAAGATGCTTAGCCTAGCAGGTCTGTCACATAGTTTCCGCATGCTCTCTCTCTCCCTCTCTCTCCTTCTCTCTCTCCTCTCTCTCTGCCTCTCTCTCTGTCTCTATCTCTGTCTCTGTCTCTCTGTCTCTCTCCCTCCCTCCCTCTTTCCCTCCCACTCCTCCCTCCCTCCCCCTCTCCCTCTCCCTCCCCCTTCCCCTCTCCCTCTCCCTCTCCCTCCCTCCCTCCCTCCATGTCTCTCTCTCTCTCTCTCTCTCTCTCTCTCTCTCTCTCTCTCTCTCTCTCTCTCTCTCTCTCTCTCTCTCTCTCTCTCTCTCTCTCTCTCTCTTCAAATCAGGTACTCCTATGGTTTCAACTTCAACTTACGTGGGTTTATTTTCCCAAAGTTCTTTCTCCAACCTAGGCCTAAATACCTACTGGATACCCACAATCTAGGTATTTTGAAGACATTTCATTCACTAGCACTCATAAGTTGCTTACTGAGCACCTACTGTGTACCAAGCACAGTGCTAACAGGAGAGGATCTGGCCAGCAAGATTGGCCAGCCCTCCCAGAGCCATGGCTAGTGGGAAAGATGATGCTAATGGGAAGAAAAAGGGATGCGTGACATATAAAGAGAAGCATCCAGTTCTGGGAGCATCGTGCCCAGGAAAGATAGATAAGGTAGCATCCACATAGGTATAGCTAAAAGATCTTTAAAGATCATGAAGAACTTACAGAACTGAACTAGGAACTTCACACTTCATCCAAGGAACAAATGAGAACCACTGAATCCTTTGAAACTAAAAATTGTACTAGTCAGTCAGCTGCAGTGTAAGGAAACAGGCAGATTGGAATCCACAAGGATTGCCACTAGCAACTTCCACGTCTTGAACTCTGGGGCCTGGGGGCTGTCCCTGAGCATTTTGATTAAGGCTAGCACACTACCACTTTGATCCACAGAACCACTTTCAGTATTTTGGTGGTTAATTGGAGATAACAGTCTCATGGACTTTCCTGCCCAGCTAGCTTTGAACCGGGATCCTCAGATCTCAGCCTCCAGAATAGCTAGAATTACAGGTGTGAGCCACAGGCCCACAAGCAGCCAGCACAATTGTGTTCTTCTGCTTTATAAACTGTTTATGTTTTCATATGGTCTCTGGTTCATACTAAGTATTTCATGACCTTCATAGGACAGGTGACATAGATGAAAACTGGTGGTCTGAGGAAGTATATCACAGTGTGGATAAGGATACTTCGGGGGAGACTGATGAGATTGAGTGATTAATGGAATATGAAGACATGGAAAGGGATGTATAAAGAAGTACTACTCAGGTTCTAGATTATTCATTGGGTGATAGTTAGAAATAGTCATTGAAATAGAGATCACTAGGAAATAGCAAATAAAAATGAAATCACTGGAGAACAACTTGGCAGTTCTGACAGTTACATACGAATTTATCATAAAACCCAGGATGCTACTCCTGAATATAAACCCAAGAGAATAAAACCATATGTCCACATAGACTTCCCTGCCACTGTTCATAGCTGCCCTATTCATTATTCCACAGAAGGAGGGCAATTACAAATAACAGCTAACCAGTGAATGCATAAACAGAAGGCGGTAGAGTAATAAAATGGTACATGGGTTGGCAATAACAAAAGAATAAAATACAACATCATGCCACTATATGGAAGAATCTCAAAAATATGCTAAGTGAAATAATCAAACAAAAAATACCCTAATGAGCTGGGCACTGGTGGTTCATGCTTGTAATCTGACCTACTCAGGAGACTGGGATCTGAGGATCATGGTTCAAAGCCAGTCAGGGCAGGAAAGTCCATGAGACTTCCAATAAATTATTTATAAAAAGGCAGAAGTAGCACTGTGGTTCGAATGGTAGAGAACCACCCTTGAGCAAAAGAAGCTCAGAGATGGTGCCAAAGCCCAGAGTTTAAGCTCCAGAACCAGCAGCATAAAAATCCTAACAGTGTAATGATGGGCCCACTATTATGAAATGTATAGAAAAAGGCACATGTATAGCAACAAGAAGATTCTTGATCATCTGGCTCCAGGGATGGGACTAGAGAATGAGTATAAGTGGATATGAGGAATCTTTGGGGGATGATAAAAATGTACTGAAATAGTATTGTGGTAGTGATAGTTCCTAACTCTGTAAAATTATTAAAACTTACTGAACATTTGAAATGAGGTAATTTTCTGGTGTATAAAGTGTACTTCAATAAAGCTGATAAAGTAATTAAATAGTTTGGCATTTTGAATTTGAAATATTCAAAAGGAGGGGTTGAGTAAACAGTTGGCTATACTACCTAAAGCTAGGATAAAATGCTGCCCCAGAGAGAGATTGTTAAGGACTTAGTGCAGAAATAGGACTGAAGGCATGAGGATGAGAAAAATTACCTAGAGGAAAAAAGAGGATAGAATAATCAGGACCAAGTCAAGAAGGGAAGTACAATCTACAAAGAACATCAAAGAGCAGTCCAAGAAGTAAGAAGCTATCCCAGTGAAAATGAACTGACCACAGCCAAGAGAAGGGAGTAGGAAGAGTGGGAAGGGTTACCCAGGGGCCAGGTGGTTATAAACAAGCAAAGAAAGAAAAGACATGGAAGAAAACTCTAGGTGGGGCACAGTTCTAGGGGGCTTCAAGCTGGATGCAAGGCTACACCTGAATGGATGGAAGCCCATGCTAATGGAGGGAGGGGACTGGACTAATAAGCCTAAAGAGTGCAATATACACATGGGGCATTTTCTGCATGGAGCAAGAATGGCCTGCAAAGCACCAGTGGACAAGTGCATTCTGGGAAGAAGATGGAGAAGCCACCAGACTTCAGAGACTTCCTAACTGGAAATAAGTGAGAAGAATGACAGAATCTAGTCATGGCTACTGAAAACTCAAATACATGGCCCTCTCCATGTAATCCCCTACTCCTGAAAAGAATGCCCTTTACCTTTTCATTTATAGTGTCTGACCACTGGCAAATAATAAACTAAATAAGTATCAGTGGATGAATCTTCCACTCAACCATCATGTGTTATGTAACCCTCTTTTTTTTTCCCAGTCATGGGACTTGAACTCAAGGTCTGAGCACTGCCCTTAGACTTTTCTCAAGGCTAGAGTTCTACCACTTAAGCTACAGCACCACTTCCAGTTTTTTTCTATGTATGTGGTATGGAGGAATCAAACCCGGGCCTTCATGCATGCTAGGCAAGCACTCTATCACTAGGCCAAACTCCTAGCCCTTTTTTTAATTTTTATTTTTTTTTACTAGTCCTGGTCTTGAGCTCAGGGCATGAGCCCTGTCCTTGGACTTTCTCAAGGCTAGAGCTCTACCACTTGAGCCTCAGCACCACTTCCGTGGTACCGAGGAATCAAACCCGGGTCTTTGTGCATACTAGGCAAGCACTCAACCACTAGGCCAAACTCCCACACCCCCTTTTCTCTTTTCTGACTGAGAGCCTTTTGGGGGGCTTCTGTAGCTAGGCTGCTGGACTCCATTACAGGTAGACAAGATGGCTTATTAATGGCCATGATCCATGATATTTTATCCACACCTAAGGCAGAATGTCTCAGAGTTCCCAAAGCCCTATGTCATTTCCAAGGTTGCCAAGTAAAACACATCCAGTTAAATGTGGCTTTCAAATCAACAATGACTAATGTTTCAGTATAATATGTCTCTTTCAATAGTTAAGAGAGGAGAGAGATCCTTTAAAAGTATTCATTGTTTAGCTAAGATTCAAATTTAACTGGATATCTGATATTGCTATTTGTTAAATCTGGCAATTCTGTTTCCCACCAGAGGGAAACAGAAAGGGTATGTGTCCCTCATCTCCTTCCTCATTGGCCTGGAGCATTTACCCCTAATGCTCAAGTGCATGTGTGCATCTCCGGCTCATGCCATTGGCACCTGCGAAAACTCACCTGGCTGTCAATGCCACTTCAATGTGCTTCCTGAAAGTTGAGCTGATCAGCTAAGGAAAAGCTCTGTACAGGCCTCGGCCGAGCAGGGTGTGCAGGAAGGCAGCAAGCTCTCACTTGTGTGGTTTCCCACTTGTATGGGGCTCTCACTCAAGCTGCTTGTGTTTCACTGAACTTTCCAAGGAGTCAGTTTTTTCAGCAACTGTATAGCCTTTCTCTCCTCCATAATCAGACATGGGCTCTCCAATCTTATCTAGGTCCGTGCCATGGCAGTGGGACAAGGAAACAAATCAAGGTTGTGAGGTTCATGGCTCTCCCACACAAAGAGATCCCAGGAATCTACCCATCAGTGGTCCTGCCACAGACTGTTTCCTGCCAAGAAAACAGGACAGTTTATCCCACATCCACTTTTGACATCCAGTCCTGAGATCCCACTAGGTGAAAGTGAAAGTAAATCAGTGCATTGGAATTATTGGATCATACAGAAAGACTGACAAATAAAACTAACTTCTTCCCTCAGGACAGACAGGGATGGGGAGAAGGGGAGGAATAGGAGGAACTGTTACACGAAAGATTATATAACATGATCATCTTCTCTCTGTCTAGATGAACAGATTTAGGCAGCTGTGGTACAGATTTATGACTTCCTAAAATCAGATCTAAAGAACACTGAGCAGGGACAGGGTGGTAAAAAGAGAATATTTTTGTTTACATTCTGATATAACACGGACAGCCTTTCCAGTTTTAATGTGTTGGAGCCATTCTCAAGGGGTCAAGGTAGAGCCTTTGAACACCTACCTTTAACTCTGAGGTCAGCTACTACACCCCCAGCAAGATTAGTTTCTGAAACAAAGACATTGAACAGTCATGAAAAATACTACAGTAGCTGCCTTGGGAATGACAGGTGTTCTTTTCCTGGTCTACATTTAATGTCGAATGTATGGAAATCACACACACACACACACACACACACACACACACACACACACTGGGCCCCCTTACTTTTTTTTGCCATCTCCTATCTGTCCTTCCAAATCTGGCCCGTCCTTCACAGACCCTTGGCTCCTTCATGACGCATGTGCTTCTCGCTTTGCTATTTGGTTTTATTTATTCTGATGAGAAGGATTAAATGAGAGTTCCTGGCAGAGCACTGATATGCACCTGCTGCTGGACATACCCACTTTCTCTGGATAGTCACAAACTATTAGGCTGTGTGCAAAAGAGTTCGCTCTAGAATGTAGGTGACCATTGCGTGACCAAAGAGGAACAACAGGAAGTGCAGTCTACAACAAGCCCACCTAGCATTTCTTTGCTCTAACAAGAAAAAGAATTTGCTGGAATCCGGAGTCAGGTGGTGCATACATGTAATCCTGGCGAATAAAAGACTGAGATCTGGTGATCATGGCTTGAAGCCAACCTGGGGAAGAAAAATCTCCAGGAAAAAGTCAGAAATGGGAGTGTGGCTCAAGTGGTACAAAGCCAGCCTTGAAAGAAGAAGTTCAGCAACAGTTTAAAGCCCTGAATTCAAGCCCCAGTAGACACAGAGAGAGAGAGAGAGAGAGAGAGAGAGAGAGAGAGAGAGAGAGAGAGAGAGAGAAATTGCCAAATAGGGAATATATGGCTCAAAACAAATGCGGACACTTTGGGAAGAGCACTTAGGGGATGAGTTTGATCTCTTCTGATCAGAGGGCTGAATCCTAGTGATTTCTCTGGATTAAATCAGACACCAGAAAGGCAGAGATTTTCTTATTGCCACAGAATCTCAAAAACGAAATTAAAACAGCAAAAGTTTACTGAGTGCCTATTCTAGAACAAGTCTGGGGGCAATGCAGAGAGGCCGAGATGAAAAAGGAATAACCTAAGCTAATGAGAGAACCAGCCATGCAGTGAATTCTGGGTTTATTGCATCAAGTATGGTCCCTAGGACCCTTTTGGGAGTTTGAAAGGTCAAACTATTTCCATAATCATACTAAGACATTATTTAACTTTTCCAGAGGCTTCAGGATGTGTGATAATGTCATTGCCTTGACTGCTAATGGAAGGTATGCTTATGTATTATTGAATTTTAAAAATACTAAGTCTCAATTTCTAATGGATTAATATCAACACATGAAGCATGCACGCACGATTAAGCTTGGGAGGCTCTTTGTTTATCTTCTTGGTAGACAATTCACTTCCCTATTCTGCCCATGTTTTTTTGTTATTTTAGTATCATGGTATTTTAAAACAAAACTCCAAATCATTACCTATAATTTCACTATTAATTGTGTAGGAGTAAGAAAATAGACCTAATACTTTCTTCCTGTAAGGATGAAAATGAAGTCTGGTTTGTAATGTGGCTTGGTAGCATAAAGTCTTTTATGAAATTATGCAAATATATCTGGCAGTTCAGATAGTAGTAGGTAACCTCATTTTCACTTGGCTTTGATCTTTTTCCTGTTTCTGGCCCCCTCAAACCTTGAGTTCTAACTAGCTCCCACTGTTCTCAAATCATCCTTGTTTTGTGGAAGTGAACCCCCCAGCTGGGAGCCCTTGTTGACAAATTGTTTCATCTCCTCTGGGTCTTAAATTATTTTCTCTGTCGCTGAATTAAAAATTCACTGAACGTTTCCAGATACTGAATTTAGGATCATAACTCAATTTCTCTTAGCTTTGTGTAAATTCCAGCTCTCCCTCTGTCCCCAACCTCATCACTCCTCCAAAGAACTTGTACTCATTCTTATTGTCATGCTTCTGATGTTCCTTTTTTCCGTACTCTATTATGAGTACCTTTCTGCAGAATTTGCAGAAAGATTTGCTTTATGACAGTGTAATTTTCATGACTGGGCTAGTTGGTTTTAAGTTGAACAATTGAACAGTGGAATGTCTTAAGTTCTTTGGTGATTATATATTAAAGAAATTTTTTCATTTCAATAAATATTATTTTAGATGACCAGATGCATATAGGTATTGAGTCTTTGTCTTCTCTCCTAAGAGTATACCCTAAAGAAATCTTAATATAGATATACTGAGGTGGTCATTTCTATATTGTCTGTAATAATAAGTTGCTAAGCAGTTCTTCCTCCTGTCCCTCTTATCATTACTAAATCTATTATTACCTAAGTCACAGGAATTCATCCCACACTATTAGTTTTTCCTTCTGCCCAGGCTCTCTTCATCCTAGCATCTTTTCCATGTTTTTTGTTCCGCTATAGCATTTAGCACTTTTTTTTCCCCCACTCATTACTTCCTTGTTACATTGCATTCACTTGCCTGAGAAGCTTGAACTGGTCTTGGCTTTCCCGCCATCTGGGTTCTGGCTGGATTGCAATTTCCCTTTGATGTTGTAATACTTTGCCATTGAACTGGAGTATGAGGCTTATAGGGCTTGTTTACTTTTATTTATTTTTATCTCCCAAGATGTGTACTTCTTTTTTTCCCCCTTGAATTTATTTTGCTGTTTTGTGCTGTTATTTTTAATTGCTTCTGACTGGGGGGTGGGGCTGAGAGTGAGATTTGGCTTGAATTTGGTTCTCTTTGCTATTACATTTCTCCAAAAAAACAAACAACAAAAAAACTACATGCTCACTCGCTCACTTTCTCTCTCTCTCTCTCTCTCTCTCTCTCTCTGTGTGTCTCTCTCTCTGTCTCTCTGTCTCTGTCTCTCTCTCTCTCTCTCCTTTCTCTCTCTCTCTCTCTCCCTTTCTCTCCTTTCTGTCTTTCCCTCTCTCCCTTTGAAAAACCCCTTTTGAACAGCCATTGACCTCTGGTGTAAATGGTGTCAAGAAGGAGATGGGGGATGCTCAGGAATCCAGTCCTGTACAGTCATGAGCTTGGCCATCTGGAAGTCTCCTCTTGCTCAATGAAATGGAGTAAACATTGTCCATTATGAAATACACCACGCAGGCTGCCAGGGACGAATGGGATCCCACCCAAAGCCAATCGCTGCTCTGACAGGGAAATTGGCTAGCACTGCCTTGAGACAACTCCAGCCTCCCCCGTCCCTGATGTCACAATTCAGAGGCTGCTGCCTGCTAGGAGGTTGTAGGGAGCTCAGTAGGTTCTCTCTGTGTGTCCTACAGGACTCCTTGGGCCAGTTCCCTGACTGATGGCTTTTATGAACAAATATGTGCTCTCCATTCTGGTGCTCTTCTTGGCCTTCTACTACTATTCTGAAAATGAAGAATTCAGACCAGGTAAGTACCAGTATGTCTAATTTTGGAGGAATACGTTAGATAACACAGGGTTGCTAGAGTGTTCCTAAGGATCAAGATGTGTTCATGATCCCTAGTTGCCAATAAAATAAGCAAAAGAAGGGGGTTAAGGTGAGAAGATATGTATCTGTGTTCTCCAAGCTGTCCACAACTTGTGGACAGGAGAAGTGTGAGGAGAGGCAATCATATTGCCCAAATCTTGCCAAATAGGCTATGCTTTACTTGGCATCCCTAATAGAAATCCATTTTCAATTGGCAAAAAGGAAGGTAATACTCAAATTCACAATCAGCCAAAGAGCTAGGTTTACTGGAGAGGCTGGTAACTGGCAGGTTAAAGAAGAGCGGACCCTGAAGTTGATGACTAAGTGAAGTGAGAGAAAACCTTTGGGCTCCTTATAAACAAGTGTCTTTTGATTGCTTTTTGAAATTTCCCTTTCATTTGTATAAAATTAGATGAGTTTCGAATTTTCTGGAATGCCAGCATTTTAGCTGAACCATAACTTCTCTGACCTTATTCTTATGATCTCTGCACATGGACATTTTGAGAAATGACAGTAGGAAGACTTGTTTTTTTACTAATCAGGCCAAAACCCCACTTCACCACATGTTCATGAATGACTTGAACTGCTTTTTCAGTGATTTACAGTTTAAAACAAAGTGGCCTGGGTTCATAACCTTTAGAGATGAAAAGCAGAAGGAGGCCGCTCATCTCCTGAGAGGGAGAAGAGATGGTGCCGCCACTTCAAGGATGGTTCTCACCTCCTTGTCTGCTATTCCAGAGATGCTCCAAGGAAAGAAGGTGATTGTGACAGGAGCCAGCAAAGGGATTGGAAGAGAAATGGCTTATCATCTGGCAAAGATGGGAGCCCACCTGGTGGTGACTGCAAGGTCAAAAGAAACTCTAGAAAAGGTGAAGATTCTTTGCCCATTTATGTTCTCATATATACCTACATAGACACAGAACTAGTCTCTCTCTCTCTCTCTCTCTCTCTCTCTCTCTCTCTCTCTCTCTCTCTCTCTCCCTCCCTCCCTCCCTCCCTCCCTCCCTCCCTCTCTCTTCCTGTCAATTACATACTTTCATAACCAGGTTCACATATTCTGAGGAATACAGAAATATTCATCCCTATACCTCTCCACTCTGTGTGTGTGTGTGTGTGTGTGCACATGCTGTACATGCATCCAGCTTCATACCTACTCACCAATAATTAGCCATGGAGTCATAGAGACCTATGTTCAGCTACTGACATTCCAGTACCTTCTCTTGAATACATGTCTTCATGCCCATTTAGACTCTCTGGCCTCTCAGACATTCACAAGTCCAAAGTCCTACAGGCAGAGTAAAAAGTACCTACACCCATAATGCATGTATATCGTGGACATGGGCTTAAAATCCCAACACAGAGATGATTTATGTGTTTAAACCCCATTTTGTTTCAAAAAATATTTCCAACAGAAGGCAATGACAACAAAAGTAAGATTGGAAATCCACACAGACTAACAGCTGGGTGCCAGAGGCTCACACCTGTAATCCTAGCTGCTTAGGAGGATGAGATTCTAGGATTGCAGTTCAAAGCCAGCCCAGACAGGGAAGTCTGTGTGACACTTATCTCCAATTAACTACCAATAAGCTGAAAGTAGAGATGTGACTCGTGGTAAAGCACCAGCCTGTACCAGCATGCACACACACACACACACACACACACACACACACACACTCACACACACTCATTTCTTATCCAAACAGAGCTGCAAGCAAACTCTCAGCTGAGCCCCCTTTACTTGAAACTGCGTACAGAAGTCTACAAAGCAAGCCAGATGCTATTTCTGCTGTGTCTCTGCAGGTGGTATCCCACTGTCTGGAGCTGGGAGCCGCCTCTGCACACTACATTGCTGGCTCCATGGAAGACATGGCATTTGCAGAACAATTTGTTACTGAAGCAGGAAAACTCCTGGGTAAGGCTATTTCTCCTCCTTCCTGCTCTGCACTTCACCTTTCAAAGTTCCCACAAAGCATTTGGGCAGGGAAGGGAAGGTACCAACCCCAGATGCTTTCTCTTAACATAGCCATCTCTTGCAGGAGGACTAGACATGCTCATTCTCAACCACATCACCAATTCTTCATTAACTTTTTTTCATAATGACATCTACCAAGTGCGAAAAAATATGGAAGTCAACTTTTTTAGTTACGTGGTCCTGACTGTAACTGCCTTGCCTATGCTGAAGCAGAGCAATGGAAGTATTGCTGTCGTCTCTTCAATAGCTGGTAAGTGGGGCAGGGATCCCTGTGGAAGGCAGGAGGAAAAAAAAAAAGGTGTGGTGAACATAAATTTCTATTGCTTGGCATTAAGAGAATTTGAATGAAAACAGTAAACATAATGAAGCTAAAGCAGTGAAAGGAAAAATAAGATTGCTGTTATGAATTCTGATAATACTATATAAACTTGGAAGGTGAAATGCTCACAATGATACTAGGCAAAAGATGATTAGCAGATATGTACAGAGAGACAGATATACTAAGAAAGAACCTGGGTATGTTAACACAGTAGGAACTAAAAGAGACACTTGTAAGAATTAGTGAATCCAAGAGGAGGGGTGGGGGGAGAGGAAGATGGAGAGAGAGAAGGAGGGAGAGGAGGAGGAGGAAGAGGAGAAGGAGGAGGAGGAAGAGAAAGAGGAGGAAGAGGAAGAGAAGGAAGAGGAAGAGGAGAGGGAGAAGGGAGAGGGAAAGGGAGATGGGAGAGGAAGAAGAGAAAGAAGGAAGTAAGTGAGCTATAAAATCCCTAAAAATGACAGAGAAAGCAAACATTCAGGGCACCCTGGGGAAACCTGGTTTGTGATCAACAGATAATGAACCTGAAGAGGCTGCTGGAGTTACTGCCTCTCCTGGTCTTCCAAATGGAGATTTAGTTACAAGGAATAAGCAAGGCTTTGCTTTCTTCGTCATTTAAGAGCCCTATGTTGGTGAAGTTAATGGATTCAAAAATAGAAATTAGAATTGAAATGCTTTGACAACATATAATACCTGGCTTAGCTAGGATAAAATGAAATGAATTTTGCTATTGCAAAGACCATAATGAAAGAAAAAAACAAAGATTGGGCTCAGGAATGAGGCTTGAAGGAACTTGGTTAGCATGCATGAAGTCCTGAATAACAGTCCCTAACCATTAAAAATAAATAAATAAAAAGAATTAAATGGGGGCACTCTCTACTTGTACTCCAATTTAAATATTCAACTGAGTAGGGCAGAAAGAAATATCCATGAAGAGATCTCTGTGGGGTAATGTTCCTGATAGAACAGATAGTAGTAACATCAGAAAATATCACCAGTTTTTTGTTTTTGTTTATGTTTTTGTTTTGTTTTGGTCAGTTATGGGACTTGAATTCTGAGCCTGGGCTTTTCAGCTAAAAGCTACTGTCCTACTCCTTGAGCCACAGCACCACATCCATCACCAGTTTTTTTTTTGTTTGTTTTTTTTTTTAAAAAAAAAGGTCAAGGAGTTTCTAGCTTGAGAGATAGGTTGGCCTATTTCATTATGTAGCCAGGACGGAAGTTCTTCTACATGTCTTTGTTGATGAATCAGAAAGATACTGTTCGAAGATCCCAACAGCCCATCAGAATCTGCTAGCTAAATGTAGTTCCTAGCAATGTAAAAATGAATGACCTAAAAGACTCTGCAAACAGTGAAGTACTTCACAGACACCAGTTCATACTGAAATAACACCGTCCATGTGGTAGAGAGTTCCCCTTTCTGGCTCAGTGAGGCCCAGCACAGTGACTCCATAAAGAGGGAGTGTGTTTCTGCTACCCGCCAAACAGAGTGATTGATATGCATCCCGGTGCTTCCCAGCCAATACAGACACCTCACCCCTCCCCAGCCACAGACTCTCTGCACTGAAAGGAAGGCAGAGCTTCCAGATGCATACTGAGTGGGAGGGTGGTGGGCACATCCCCAATCCATCCAGGACATTGGCCAAAGCCCTGACAGTTGTGGCCTAAATGGCTTTCATGATTTCCGTTGATAAAGAAAGAATACATGTGGATGTTTCCCTTACTGTTGGAGAGTTTAACTTTTATACCATACTCAATCTACATGTGCTTGGAAATATTAAAACTTCTTGTAGAAGCCCAAATGCGTAATAGAAATTTGATAATGGATGGGAATGTGGCTTAGTGGTAGAGTGCTTGCCTAGCATGTAAGAAGCCCTGGGTTCGATTCCTCAGCATCACATAAACAGAAAAGGCCAGAAGTGGTGCTGTGGCTCAAGTAGTAGAGTGCTAACCATGAGCAAAAGAAGCTCAGGGATAGTGCCCAGGCCCTGAGTTCAAGCCCCAGGACTGGCAAAAAAAAAAAAAAAAGAAAAGAAAGAAAGAAAAGAAAAGAAAAGAAAACCTACTTCCTCTCTGTTTCACACTTTAGGCTTCAACTGTTACCCTAACTCTACTAATAACAGTAATAATAATAACAACAACAATAAAATGCTAGGCAAATGTGAATGCAGAGCTAGGGGGTTTTTTTTGTATTAAGGAAAATGAAAGGTACATTTCAAAGCAAAATTGGGCAAAATAAAGGACTGGGTTTCTTTTTAAGTTCTTTGTTTTGTTTTGTTTGCCAGTATTAGAGTTAGAATGCAGGGCCTCGTGTTTGCTAGGAAGGTGCTCTACCACTTGAGCAATGCCTACAGCCTAAGACGAGGTTTCTGAACTCTTCAAAATCAGCATAAAGAGTGTCAAACCTTGTCAATAACCTCTAAATACGCAGACCTCTTTGGAAGCACCACAAGTGTCTTATTCTATTACTTCATTCTCCCAATAAATCTTCAAAATAGATCAATTTTCAAAAATACATGTGTGCCTATGCACATAACAATATCTATGTAACTTTTGTCCTATTCAGGTGCATTCTTTTTCCTCTTTTCCATATTTTATTCCCATCAATTAGTTGTACAAGGTTTCATTTTGATATATCCACATACGCATGCAACAACCCGTGATCAGACTCACCACATTCATCATTCTTTTATCCCTCCTCCCTTCTTTCCAAACCAATCTCAATGCCTGCCTTTTCTGATTTACTCATTTTCAGCATTGTTACATACTATTTTAACAATGTAGTATTTAATTACGCAGTATTTTGAATTGATTAACCAGAGGAAACATCTCATTAAAACAATGCCACCAAGGAATGAAGTGAATTATTGAGCTAATCTATTTATCAGTTGAGAGCTGCCTGTGTGGTCTAAAGCAATTCGGAGAATTCAGTATTATGGGGTTAGAGGAGGAGTGAGGAAAAACAGGTTTCTCAACTGTACATATCAACTAACAGGATTTAGAATATCTATAACGTTGTTATAAAGACAAGAATTCACAGATGTTAATCTTGTCCCAAACTTCAGCTCTGGCACCTACTCTTTCCTGAAAAAGTACAAGTTGGCTTGTCAACTTGTATGTATGGTTGTATGGGTGGGCCTTGGGGACATGGTGGGTGGTGGTGAAGGGCCTGAAATCTAGGCTGTGAAAGGATCTTGGAACTAGAGTGGAAAGCAGTAATTTATCCCTCGTTGAAACTGTTCTATTGTTCTAAGAAAAAGTGTCATTTTGCCCTTAAATCCACATTAGCCTGGAAATAATTTTCAAGGGCACTATTTCCGAGATGAGTGAAGCGTCTGGACATGTGGAAATGGCCAGGGGTTTGGGCTGCCGGTGGGTGGATGGAAAAGCATGCAATGTGAGACACATGTGGACAGAGGTACACAGCTACAGGACTTAGAGAAATGTAAAGAAAAAAGGGTGAGAATTAACATCAAGAACATATAAATCCCAGGAGATCTTGCTGTTCAAAAGGAAGAGATTATATTTGGGCCCAAACTGAGGGATTTAGACAAAACCTGCTGGATTTTTTTTAAAGAATTTTGTGTTGTTTCTGCCTCCCCCAGAGGAAGGGGATAAGTGAAAACAGATGAAGAGACTCTCTAATAAATATAGTTACAATTTAGATCAGGTAGAGAAAACTAGATAGATACTCATGACCATTATCCCAAGATCATCCCTTAAGATACTGAGTGGAGCTTTAATTGTAAAGGTACTTACTTGTTAAAACATGGGTTTCCTTCAAGTGCACTTCTGGGATAAAATTCCAAGCTTATGCCATCCTTTGTATCTTTAAATTTACTCACTAACATGTCTAATGCTTGTGATAAGTATATCTCATTTGGAAATATGTAAATAAAAAATAAGTCTTAAGGGATGAAGTACATTAATATGCCCAAATTAGATGAATACACACATTGTATGTTTACAACTTAGTTTTCTAGCAAAAGTATGACACATAATAAGGTCATATTTAAAAGGTAGCAAGAAGCAACGAAAGTGTTAAGTAAATTTTTCATTAGAGTATAAATAGCCAGAGACAGTGAAACATGTCTGTAATTCAAGCACTCATAAAGCTAAGACACAAAAATTACTAATTTGAGGTCACTCTGGGCTATATAGCAAGTTCAAGGCCAACCTGAACTACCATAGGGAAATAATCCTTAAACAAAGCAAAACAAAAAGATCATAAATAAAATGTAAGATGCAAAAAAAAGCAAGGCTCCTATCAACTTTTAAAGATGTCCCTCTGACCAAAAAAAAAGTTATGCATAGACACAGTGAAAATTTAGAAAATAAGGAAAAATAAAAATCATTTATAGTCTTATAGATATAACTGTGCTGACACGCTGAAGAAATTCCTTCCAAAAATATAGATGCATAGCTACAGATATCTAAGTGAAAAATATTTAGATGGCTTCTAGTGTTCTCACTTTAAAAAAAAAAGGTACTACAATAAATGTTCTTGTATCCGAATGTGTGACTAAGTTGATGCTTACTTCCTTGAGCTTTTAGCATTAGATTAAATGATATGACGGATCAGCGTATTGCCTGTACAAGGAAGCTTCATTTTCACGTGTCTGTTTGTGTCTACAATGCATCTTGATCTTGATTCCCTCAATCATCCTCCCCTCTCCTCTCTCCTTTCCTAAACCAGTGTCAACAAGTTTCTTTGTTCCATCCTCACACATGGACATTAAGTACGCTGACTACATTTACCTTCCTTTCCATCTCTTCTCATTCTTCCCCTTCCCACAAGTATCCACCTACTCCTCTGTTCTCTGTTAAAATGTGTATTTTTCACCATGATATTTCACACATCCATATACCATGCTTTGTCAGAACATATAAATGCATTTACTTATATATATGAGTATATATGTGCATATACATATTTGTGTATAAAATGTGTATGTTTATTATAAATCTATCACACATGCTTACATGTACACTGAAATGGCTCAGATACCCATATATTGAGCTCCTGTCCACAACTGCTTCTGGAGAAGTGACCCTGCTTGGTTTCCCATGGATTTTATTAGGCTGTTGGCTTTGCAGACAATTACAATTAATGATAGAAAGGTAAACAGAGCTTGACCAGGGAATAACAATACCACTTGTCCTGTGCATGCAGTTTAAAAAATAGAGTTATAAATTAAACTTTCTCACAAGCCATGGAGACCTACATGCTTTTAATGCCTCATGGATCACCACGTATGATAATGGTTAAGACCAGGAACACTGCTGACGTGTTAGTCGTTCCTTTAACAAACAAACATGTCCCACAGTCCCAGAGACCCTATTCTAAGAAGGTGTATCTCCATATTCCCATATCTACATACACACACACACACACACACACACACACACACACACACACACACACCATTTTGTTTTAGTACCTTCTAATAGGCCATAGTGGAGCTACATGTTTTTTAATGTTTCATGGATCACCACGTGTGATAATTGTTAGGACCAGGAACATTGCTGACATGTCAGCTATTTCTTAGAAAAACACCCCCCATAGTTCTCTCACCTAAAGTATCCCCACCTATATATTTTATGTCTTAAAAAATATCCACATATGAGGAATCATATGGCCTTTATATTTCTGGGAATGGCTTACCTCACTTCATTCATTTTCTTGCAAATGATATTTCATCCGTTTCATGCTAAATAATATTCCATTGTTTATCTATGCCACATTTTCTTGATCCATTCGTCAGTTTTTAGACATCTGGGATGTTTCATAGCTTAGCTATTACGAATAGTGCTGCAAAAAGCAGGTGTCTTTATTATATCCTGACATTCCACTGGATAAATAACCCAACAGTAGGATTAATGGATCACATGGTAGATCAATTCTTAGTTTTTAAGAAACCTCATGGCAATTGCACTAGTTTACAGTGCCACCAACAGTATATTAGGGTTTCTTTTTCCCCACATCCTCTCTGTGTTCTTGATACTGCTATTGTGTTCCCTTATATTGTTTCTCTCTTGAAATTTTCTGAGCTTTACTCCCATTATTTCCTGTGCTTAGTGTCTGAAAAATAATGTTATGAAAATGCTCTTTTGTAATCTGTTCTGCTGGGTGTTCTATACACCTCTTACATAGGGATGGGCTTCTCTTTTTCAAGATTTTGGGAATTTTCCATTATTACGCTGTGGATAGCTATGCATTTAGCTATCTCTCCTTCTCCTAATAGAGTCCTGAGTTCTTGCAACTTCTTTGCATGTTCTTTTTCTACTCTGTCTACTCTGTCTTCAAGTCCTGAAATTATGTCTTCCAGAGCATCTACTCTGCTGAAGAGGCTTTCTATTTAACTTTTTAACTCCAGAACATCAATCTGATTTCTTGTAAAAGACATCTATTTTCAAGATTCTTTTCCCTGTTTCACACTGACTTTTTGTTTTATTTACTTCTGTATGTCTTTTTGCTTTTGTTTTTGGGGAGGTTTTTGTTTTTGTTTTTGGTCGGTCATATGGCTTGAACTCAGGTCCTGGGTGTTGTCCCTGGGATTTTTTGCTCAAGGCCAGTGCTCTATCACTTTGAGCCACAGCTCTACTTCCAGTTTTCAAGTGGTTAATTGGCGATAAGAGTCTCACAGACTTTTTAATTGGGCTAGCTTCAAACCATGATCCTCAGAACTCAGCCTCCTGAGTAGAGGATTGCAGGCGTGAACTAAGCTACTAAGAGTAAGGAGGGTGAGGGAAGAGATTCAGAGTAAGGAAGATTGGAATAGACTGTAAGAGAATAGAATGAGACAGCTAGAGGCAGTTACTAATGTGTCGGCATATTATTCAGTTATTGTTGGAAAAGGTGCTAATAACAGAGATGGTAAAGGGACAAAAAAGTATTAAAGTGAGGAACAGGCAGGTAGAATAGGCCACTATTTAATGAAAAGAAAGAAAAAAATAGTTTTTCTCCTTTGCTAAGAGTCAGCCAAACTCTATCAATAACATGAATCAGCTCTTCCCAGCTCGGTTCACATCGTAGGACTTTGAACACCGTAACCCAGCAAGTTGAAGAGAGCACTCTGCCTCTCCTTCTCTTTGCCCTGTTCAGGTTGAGCTATGTGTATGTGCCCTGGCAGTACCCCAGGTACAAAATAGATAAGGATTCCCTAGCACTGTTTGTCACCGGCATCTTTTGCTATGGAAGTGGGGAAGGGTAAATGTTCTCTGGCCACTCCATTAGTCACCTTTGGGGAATTTTACTGCTAGACTTAACAATGACACAAGGGACATCCATGTCCTGGATGGTGTGGTCATCTTCCCCTTGAATACAGTACATTGAATTACAGAGACATTCCAATTAGGCACCATTTTGTTTCCAGACTGTCATGGGTTTTTGCTTAGGACAGTAAAGTGTCCACTGATTAACAGTAGCCTCTCAGGGGTAATTGTGTGGCATACTTGTCTTTAGATGAAATTCCCTCTTGAGCCTGTGCACTCAGATCCACTGGCTCAATGTAGGCAAGAGTCCTAGGAAAGAAGTAGGTTACAGAAAATCTCAACAGCATGTTTCCCCAATTCTGATAGGGTAAGGGAAATTTGCCCCTGGCTCTGTAAAGCACCCACCCCCTGTAGAATTAGGCACATGTTTCTGACCTCTACCTACTTAGCTGGATTCCTCTTATGGAGTATACACACCCAGGTCTTTCTTTTGTGTTGGGATGGCATAGGACTCACAGATCCTGCTTGCCCCATCAGATTTGTACTGCACAAAGGGACATGAGGCTAATCTATTCCTGATTCTGGCATTTCCCCATGCTGGTTTTATTGTTGTTTATTCCATTGGTTTTCACATGTATGGGTTTCTCTAGGAGGGATAAGGAGAAGCAAGGAGAAAAAAAAAAAAACAGCCAGGCACAGGCAGCTCACACATGTTATTCTAGCTACTTAAGAAGCTGAGATCTGAGGATTGCAGCTTGAAGCCAGTCTTGGCAGGAAAGTCTATAAAATGCTTATTTCCAATTAACCTCCAAAAAAGAAGATAGAAGTATAGCTATGGCTCAAGTGTTAGAGTGCTAGCCATAAGCAAAAAAGTTCACACACACACACACACACACACACACACACACACACACACACACACACACAAGCAAAGGCCACCACCAGAGCAAGTAATAGAACAAAAAAACCTTTAATCCTATTGTCACTCTTGCAAAGGACTTTGCCTCTCAGGGCTCCATCTAAGATTCATGTCTTTCTTCTTTCTTATACAAGTTTAAGATCCATCATCTGGATTTCTACTAGTCTCTGACTGCAATTTTTTTTTTGCATCCTCAACTTAGGCTTTTCTTTCCCTTAAGCCACATATCTGGCATTGGTCAGCAGGGACTCAGGAAAACTAGTTGTCAACAATCTGCCTTTCTTTTTTCCAAGGAGCTTGGGAACACTTATTAGGCAGTGTGTTCAAACAGACTTAAAAGTGTTCCCAAATGAGAAAAGATATCCAATATGATGGGCTCAAGCCTATAACACCAGCTACTAGGAAAGCAGAGATCAGGGGATCAAGGTTAGCCCAGCCTGGGCACAGTGTTATACACTTGTCATCACACTGACAAAAGAAGCAAAATGAGTGGACTTGTTTGCAGTAGCCTGTACTCGTCATCTACAGCACCAGGAAACATAAGCAGGAGGACTGCAAGCCAGGATAGCCTGAGCTTAAAGCTAGACTTTGCCTCAAAAATAACCAGTGAAAATGGGGCTAGAAATATGACTTAAGTGGTACAGAGACTGCCTGCTGAGCTAAATTCAATCTCACTACTTTAAAAATATATAGAGAGAGAGATTCCCTTCTAGAATACTTGTTTGTTAAACATGACATTTGAAATACGATGTAAAAAATGCTAATAAAATCTAAATCTACATATATATATATATATAAACAAACAAGCAAGTAAGCAAGCATACAAGACTGAATAATCATGTCTCTTTCCCATTCTGCATGAGTTCCCATCTCACACCTTGCAAAGTTAATTGCTTCCAGAATTGACAAGTTTGATGATCAAAAAGAAGCTTTAACCTGGGCTGGGAGTCTAGCCTAGTAGAAGAGTGCTTGCCTAGCATGCACAAAGACCAGGGCTCAATTCCTTGGTACTACATACATAGAAAAAGGCAGAAGTGGCACTGTGGCTCAAGTGGTAGAGCTCTAGCCTTGAAAAAGCCCAAGAACAGTGCTCAGGCCCTGAGTTCAAGCCAGGACTAGAAAAAATGCCAAAGTGGTGCTGTGACTCAAGTGGCAGAGCTTTAGCCTTAGAAAGGCCAAGCCCAGAGCTCAGGCCCTGAGTTCAAGTCCCAGGACTAGTTAAAAAAACACCCTATAATATGAACTTCTTCGTTGACTTGTGAGATGAAACATGAGTTATTCTTGTTGAGCATTATATCCTCTGTACCTACAACAGCATCTAACATGATAATTCTGGTAACTCAGGAACAAGTCTCAAGTTTACAGGCTACTTATAGCTTTCGCCAGGACTAGAGATAGGGCTCAGCAGAAGAGTGCTTGCCTGTACCTACAAGATGATGGATTTGTTCACCATCACCACAAGGAAACATCTTTTGTCCTATAAAGTATTTTTCCATGGCCTTGCCGAACTGAAATGTTGGAGAAACTTTACTAACAAAATACAGTAAGTCAATTTCTGTGCAAGTTCTTGTTGCAAACTCTGAAAAGGAGCATACCTAAATATAAAAACAAAAATAATTGAAATATGGCAATTATAAAATTAACAAAGTAAAAGTAAATGCAGCGAGATGTAAATTTGCAGCTTTAAAGGTTTCCTCTTAACCCAAGGAAGATTTTTTTAATTGAAATAATTATTGAGGACTGGGAGCATAGTCTAGTGGTAGAGTGCTCACCTAGCACACACAAAGCCCTGGATTGGATTCCTTGGTACCACATACACAGGAAAAGCCAGAAGTAGCACTGTGGTTCAAGTGGCAGAGTGCTAGCCTTAAGCAAAATGTGTCCAAGGACAATACCCAGGCCCTGAGTTCAAACCCCAGGACTGGCAAAAAAATAAATAAATAAATAATGGGGCCAGGAGTTTGGCCTAGTGGTTAAAGTGCTTGCCTAGCATGCATGAAGACCCGGGTTCGATTCCTTGGTACCACATACATAGAAAAAAGCCGGAAGTGGTGCTGAGGCTCAAGTGGTAGAGCTCTAGCCTTGAGAAAGTCCAAGGGCAGTGCTCAGGCCCTGAGCTCAAGCCCAGGACTGGCAAAAATAAATAAATAAATAAATATTGATTTCAATGAGTAGAAGTTCACTTAGTGAACTTGACAAATCTCCACAAAAAGATTTATGCAAGTGCTTCTCAAACATATTCATTCATTCATTTACTCACTTGAAAAGTGTCAGCTCTGAGTCAGACACTGTGCCAGAGGTCAGGGTTCTGCCAAGGTGAGGTACCTGTCACAGAATCCACATTCCAATGAGCCAATTTTTACTGCATTATTTATCGTTGTGATAGCACTGGAAGCAATCTAAATAGCCACCTCCAGGGGCAGGCTTTTAAATTGTAGTAAAATATTATGTAAGTTTGTATACATGTGACTATACAAATCATATGCTTACACAGATATGTCATATAAGTTATGTTCATATATCATATGAAGTCAACAGACCTTTTGCTTTTCACTTAATCCACTTCTGGATTATTTACTGTATAATGCCCTTGGTGTAAATTTTATTAGAATAATTTTTAAAGTATAGGATTCCAGCTCATGTGTAAACAATTCAAATAATGGCTACTAAATACTAGTGGTTCATTATTGTTATTTGGTAGGGTTTGCTGTTGGTGTTGCTGCTTATGTTTATGAGATTATCAGTTGTCAAACTCTTTCATTTTGTTTCTGTTTGACAGTATGAGGACTGAGTCAGGGCCTTAAGCTTTCTAGGTACTCAAACTATCACCTGAAAAACTTTGTTAAAGGTTGCACCAGGGCAAGGTGGGCATTCTCACATTCTCCTAGTGGAATAAGATGTAGCTCTTTTATTCTATCTGTTTATTTATTGGCAGTGCCTAGAATTCACACAGGGCCTTGTTCATGCTAGACAAGTATTCTAGTTTTGAGGTGTATTTCTTCATTCAGGGCCTTACACTTGCTAGGCAAGTGCTCTTCTACTGAGTTAAATCCTCAACCCTCACTATTGATTTTAAAGGTATAGTGTTTCATGTTTTCATTTTTAAGCAATTTTATAAAAATGTACAGTAGCCTTAAACACATTTACATTATTTCACCCAGTAAACATAATGCTAAAAATCCACCAAGTAATAATTGACAGTTCTGTCTTAGATGTATGCATAAAAACATTTGTTGTAGGATGTTTTTGAATGTATTAATGTCCCCCATAAGCAGAAATACCAATGCTAAAGATACAGCTAGACAACTGGTATATCTCTGAAGTTAACAATCATAGCCAACTGAAGGACAGACCCAAATAACATATGGCTTAATGGATTTTATTATATAAGTTTTAAATTATTTTTCTCATGGATTTTGGTAGTTCAGGAATTCACATCTACTAAGCACATAAAAATAAGTCCTTTTTTAGCATTAGGAAATTAAATTTTCCCTGACTTCTCTAAACAAATGCTGAACGACATTTAGGGAATGTTATTTTGAAGAAGTGCCAATTCACTGGTCTTCTTGGGGAACATATCCTTCTCAGTCCACCCCTACCGAGACAGCAGGCCTTGTGGGAATTATAACCAAGAAGCATCCAGGAAATGAGGCCTCCCCAGGGTCTCACAGGGATGACATTAGTGTACCTGCTTCTCCCAGTAATTCTGCTCCTCTTGCATTTCTCACTATTATCCTCTGCTTCATTTAGTGCATAATTCAACCTGGCTGCCACAATCCCCCTCTCAGCATGAGAACTATCAACATACATCAGGCTTCTGCCTCATTGACAACTATCACTGTCTCTCAATCTCTCAACTCCACATTCTCCTCAGAGAAGAAACATCTAATTAGCCCAGTTGAATTATATAATAATCAATCCCTCCAATCTCTAGGAAGGTTCGATCATCTGATCAGGTCTAATCAGCGGAGGTCATAGGAAAGACAATGTTAGAATAGAATTAAGGCAGACCATTCCAAACCACTTGCATATCCTTCCCTAAACAGTGTTTTGTTTTTTTTGTTTGTTTGTTTGTTTTTTTGCCAGTCCTGAGCTTGAGCTCAGGGCCTGAGCACTGTCCTTGGACTTTCTCAAGGCTAGAGCTCTACCAATTGAGCTTCAGCACCACTTCCGGCTTTTTTCTATTTATGTGGTACCAAGGAATCGAACCCGGGTCTTCATGCATGCTAGGCAAGCACTTTAACCACTAGGCTAAACTCCCAGCCCTAAACAGTGTTTTTGTTAGCCAGAGTTAATATCTCCAAATCACCTGAATGCCCTAGTTATCAGAAACAACAACAGTAAAAATCCAAGTTAATCATTATAACATTCCTTTGTGAATGTAGAATCAGAGCAAAGGGAAGATTGTGGTTACAATGTGTTTCAATTATTATAAAATGCACATTTATCTACAGTTTAACAGCAAGGAAAGAAAAATATATCTTATAACCAGGATAATCAGGTTGACAATGGTTGTGGCATAGCTGTCATAACTTGTATATACAACACAGCCATTGCTGTTTATACTGTCATCACTTCAGTTGAGTTGTGTACCTGTTGGTAAAACATAACAACTTGATATAACATTTTAGAACACCTAAGTGTGGCTGCACACATACAAAGAGATGCCTAACTATCTTCTGGCATAGTATGTGTGTGTGTGTGTGTGCGTGCGTGCGTGCGTGTGTGTGTGTGTGTGTGTGTGTATAAGAGAGACAGAGATAGAAAGAGAAAGAGAGAGAGAGAGAGAGAGAGAGAGAGAGAGAGAGAGAGAGAGAAGTCAGGATCTTGTACTTGCTAGGCAAATGTATGATGAATCAAACTTATATATAGATGATTCAAATCTTATCCCAAGTCAAGAGCTCTATAGTAACAGAGAGGAAAAATACCTAGAAGCAGATGAAATTCTGTTATACTGTGTGAGTGAGATTTCTAATCACAGAATCAGCAAAACTAAAGCCAAAAGTAAAATTCCAAAGTCCTCTGAAATATGTACATATATAATTCAATATAGCAAGAGCCAGTAGCTCATGCCTATAATGCTAGCTATGCAGGCTGAGATATGAAGGATCACAGTTCATGAGAAGCACAGGGAGAAACATCTGTGAGATCCCACCTCTGAAATAACCAACAAAAATCTATACTGGGGTCATAATTCAAGTGACAGAGCACCAACTCAGGGAGCACAAGTCCCTGAGTTCAAACCCTAATACCACCAAACAAAAAAAAAAGGTGTAAAATATGCATCAGTTACTTGGAAAACACTCTTTTAAGAAATACTACGGGGCTGGGAGTGTGGCCTAGCAGTAGAGTGCTTGCCTCGCATGCACGAGCCCTGGTTTCAATTCCTGGATACCACATACACAGAAAAAAAAAAGCCAGAAATGGCACTGTGTCTCAAGTGGTAGAGCACTAGCCTTGACAAAGCTTAAGGACAGCTCAAGCTCCAGGACTGGCGAAGAAGAAGAAGAAGAAGAAGAAGAAGAAGAAGAAGAAGAAGAAGAAGAAGAAGAAGAAGAAGAAGAAGAAGAAGAAGAAGAAGAAGAAGAAGAAAAAGAAGAAGAGGAAGAAGAAGAAGAAGAGGAAGAGGAAGAGGAAGAGGAAGGAGAAGAGGAAGGAGAAGAAGGAGAAGAGGAGGAGGAGAGGAGGAGGAGGAGGAGGAGGAGGAGGAGGAGGAGGAGGAGGAGGAGGAGGAGGAGGAGGAGGAAAGAAAGACAGACTATGTACTAAAGGATGATATTGCACAGAAACTGTTCTAGTTTTAAAGGTGCTTCTGAGTACAGCAGAATGATGTATGATTTTTAAACTATGTCAATATAAATCTAAAGGAACTCCAAACAAGTTATAAAAATAAAAATTCCAAAGGATAAAAATCATGCCATTGCTCTACTGGCAGACTTTTTGTTTCTTGGTACACAACATAATGATGTGCCTTCTAACTGCTCGGCTCACAAAATGAACGAAATACAGCCTTCCATCAACAGTGAGTAGGCCATGCCCTCCGTGCCTTCCTGGAAGGCAGACACTCCATTCATTCATCTTGGACTCCCCCAAGCTCACGATTTTGGCAAGCAGTCAACACATCCTTCTTGAATGAATAGGTAGCAAAACAGCTTGTGTTAGACTAAGATGGTGACACATGATCCCATTTCCCGTTCCTTGTTTTCTTGGTGTTTCTAGGCTTCTGTGGTGGGACTTCTTAATGGAGACACTTCTGTCCTTTGGGGTGGGGGGCAGTTCTTCACCATACCGAACTGTGTGGTGTACTGTAGACCACTGGGTGTCCTTAAGACTGAATAACGCTATGTAAAAACCATTCGAGGGGAATGAGAGGAGGAGAAAGGACAGTAGCACAGTTTGTCAGATGTGAGCAGGACAGGCCAGGACGGTCAGTAGGAGCCATGGAAGCTTGACTTAGATACTGAAGACTGGTGAAATGAGGAGGGCATCCTCACAGCAGTGGTATCTTGTATGAAGTTTCAGAGAATAAATGAGCCAAGAAGGCTATCTACATGGATGAAGAAGGCATTTGTGGCATGAGATGTGAACACACAGGTAGATGAGAAAAGTATCCATACAGAAGAAGCAGAGGCAAAGGACAAATTGTCACATACAAGGAGCATCAATCTCATAAGTAAAATATACCCAATATATATTCCCAATATATATTAGGAATTAGGTTTTCACCATTGATGTTGCAAATATGAAAGGGGAAAACATTAGAATGGATCCTGTAGTGGACTAGAAGGTTAATTTTTTAATATGCACAGTAGATATAGAAATGTAGATATGTTTATCCATATATACATGACAATATTCTCCTCTCCCTGTCCACAGGGAAGACCTAAAAGCACTCTTAGGCCCCACACTTTGTTCTCTTTTTTTGGGGGGGGGGCGGGTCATGGGGCTTGCACTGGGCTTGGGTGCTGTCCCTGAGCTCTTCAGCTCAAGGCAACCGCTCTACTCTTGAGCCAAGTCCCACTTCCTGTTTTCCAAAAGTTAATTGGAGATAAGAGTCTCGGGTCCTTTTGTGCCTGGGCTGGCTTTAAACCTTGATCCTCAAGCCTCAGCCTCCTGAGTAGCTAGGATTACAGGAGTGAACCACCTCCACCTGGCCCACACTTTGCTTTCTACCTACATTTCTCCTCTAAAAAGATAAGATACAAGATGAACTCAAAAGTCTTGTTTCTTCATTAAGCAAAGAAATGCTCAAAGAAGCCGGGGCAGTGGCTCATGCCTCTAATCCGAGTTTAATTCCTTGGTCCCACATACACAGAAAAGCTAGAAATCAACAGGTACAGTGGCTCATGTCTGTAAGTCTGTAATCCTAGCTATTCGGGAGGCTGAGATCTGAGGATTGTGGTTCAAAGTCAGCCCAGGCACTAAAGAAAATAAAAGAATGAGAGACTCTTATCTCCATTAATCACTAGAAAATGGCAAGTGGGGCTATGGCTCAGGGGTAAGGTGGTAACCTTGATCTGAAGAGCTCAGACATAGTGCCCAGGCCCAGAGTTAAAGTCCCATGTCCCACAAAGAAAAAGAAGAAAGAGAGAGAGAGAAAGAGAAAGAAAGAAAGAAAGAAAGAAAGAAAGAAAGAAAGAAAGAAAGAAAGAAAGAAAGAAAAAGAGAGAGAGAGAGAGAGAGAGAGAGAGAGAGAGAAAGGGGGAGGGAGGGAAGAAGGGAGGGAGGAGGGAGGGAGGGAGGGAGGAGGGAGGGAGGGAGGGAGGGAGGGAGGGAGGAAGGAAGGAAGGAAGGAAGGAAGGAAGAAAGGAAGGAAGGAAGGAAGGAAGGCAGGCCATAAATGGTGCTGCAGCACTCTAGCCTTGAGAAAGCCCAAGGACAGCGATCAGGCCCAGGACTGGCAAAAGTAAAAATAAATTTAAAAATTATTGTAAAAGTGACCTGCAGAGCGGTTACATTTACATAAGCCAGGCAATGGACGCATTTCTTTTTGAACAGTGTCACCCCCTCCCTCACTTTCTCCCAGTTTTTCCCCTCCTAACCCTCCTTCCCCACCCAAGTTGTATAGCTTTCTCAAGACTAGCGCTCTACCACTTGAGCCACAGCACCAATTCTGGCTTTTTCTGTGTATGTGGTACCAAGGAATTGAACCCCAGGGATTTGTGCATGCTAGGCAAGAATCCTACCACTAAGGTACGCTCCCGGCCCTGTACAGTTCATTTCTAACATAATATCTAGTGGGTCTCACTGCCGAATTGGTTCACTTTTTGTCCCACCATCATGTTAAGGCCATGAAAGTTAAAGGCAGATTAGAAAATTGTTTCAAATGAAAGGAAATTGAAGTCAGGACTAAAAGTAACATGCAATCCTTAATAAAACTTATTACTAAAACAAGTGGCAAAACTTGACAGGGGGGCTATGGACTAGATGACAGGAATATATCAACACTAGAGGGTTGAGTGGTACACCCCCTCAATGTATATCCACGTCCGAACTCATCAACCCTATGGGCATGGCCAATGCTAGTACAAGTGGCTCACACCTGTAATCCTAGCTACTCAGGAGACTGAGATCTGAGGATCATAGCTCAATGCTAGCCTTGGCAGAAAAGTCCATGAGACGCTTATCTCCAATAAAATACTCAGAAAAGGCCAGAAGTGACACTGTCACCCAAGTGGTAAAGCACTATACTTGAACACAAAGAGGCTCAGGGACAGTGCCTGGGCCCTGAGTTCTAGCACCAGAACCAGCAAAAAAATGAAAAAAAAAGAAAAGATTGACATAATGTTTCATACCCATAATCACAGCGTTCAGGAGACTGAAGCCAAGGGTCTCGAGTTTGAGGACACCCTATGCTACACTGTGAGATTCTCAAGAATAGGAAAAGAGGAAGGACAGGCAGGGCAAAAGAGAAATAAGGAGAAATAGGGAGAAGGAAGAGAGCAGGGGAAGAGGAGGAGGGAATGGAAAGGAAAGGGAGGACTTTGAAGATGTAATTAAGACAAGGCTCCTGAGATGAGATCATCCTCAATTATTACAGTGAGCTCTAAATTGAATGGCCTCAAAGGAGAGAGAGGATAAGAAAAACACAGGAAGAGAAGATAAGACTAGGTAAAGAAAGGCAGAGATCGAAGTGACTGAGCCACGAAGAATGCAGATATCCAGGAAAGATTCTCCCCTGGGGCCACTCATTGGCAAGAACTAGGCACAACCAACACTGATGGCATACACATCAAGCCCAGAACTGTAAGAATGATCCCTGTTGTCTTAAGCTACGTAGTTTTCCATGAATTGTAACGGCAGCCCTGGAAACTACTGAATGATGCTCTTCGTTTTGATGATGGTTGTTATTTCATAGGATGCTGTCATCAACATACTCAAGGTGATAAGACAGAGGCCACTCCTGACCTCAGGTACAGCAATTCACTTCTAAATGACTCAGGGAAAAGAAACAAGGCTGTAGGTACTAATCTTTCAACTTTCCTATAAGTTTGAAATACTTTCAAAAGAAAAACATCCCCACCCTATTCCTAGGGGACCCGTGACGTGTAGGAAGTGTGAAAAATGGCTCGGGGTGGGGGGGAGGAGAACAGAGGACTTTCTCAGGGACTCTTTGGAGCTCTCCTGCAGGAGGCACCTCTAACTTCACTACTTCCTAGGTGTGAGAAGAGCCTTTATAAGCCACTTTTGCCCAGCTTTCTTCTCTGCTCCAGGAATCTGATGTTCCAAAAAGCTTCTTGACTCAGTTCATCCACAAATGTTAAGCTTCCTTCCACATGATCCACATTTGGGATCAGCCCATTAGGACATAATCTGTCCCGCAGTGTGCTTAGCTTTGTTCTCAAGTGAAGACAGTTTCCAAGCTGCCGAGAGCTCACTTTTAGACTTTTATGTATGAGCCAAATACCAGCCCTGGAAGACGCTTGTAAAGTCTTCGACAATGTTCTCTTCTTTCATGAACTAAAGTGAGGGAAATGCAACTATCTCTCTTATCCCAAGTCCTAAAAGCACATAAGAGACAGACAATTCTTCCCCCTTTTCGAAGCATCGGCTTTAGGCTGGCCATGGATTTGGTCATGTTGGCAGAACTGGTTGGGCCTACTCTATGACTGTGAAACTTCCTGAAATTGAGTCTTTTATTCTTGCCTTAGGGAATACTCGTGGATAATAGGAGAAACCCCATTTCACATACTGTTACACAAGTCTCATACCTGCACAGGAATCACCTTGCCAAAATCACCGTTGTGAAATTTTGTTAACAGGTTTCATCATGACTTATCTCTGGAGCGTTTTTTTATTGTTTCAACACCTTCCACCCTCCCTCATGATCAACCAATCTTCCTTACTACCAGCCCCTGATTTCATCTGCCAGCACTAACTGGTGTTTTAGTATCTCAGAGTTTTCTTCATGTCTCCAACCTCCACTGTTGATTTCCTTGGGATTCTTCCATCCTAAACACGTCTCTGTCCATTCTCCCCAGACCATTCCATCTGTCCTCATTGCCTCCATTATCAATGGACTTGACTCAATACTAACTGTGGCATCTTAGTTCCTCAAGGCCTAGAATAGACAGATTGACCTTTAGAACTTGACTCAACCCAAAAGAACTATAAAGTTGCAATTACAAGGGAAGATGTTTGGGCAGATCTAGAGACAGGCAGGGATAGGAGCTCAGATGAATTTCCTAGAAGCATGGATGAGCATTAAATAATGGAACGTGTAGCTCATTTGCATGGGGTCCCTGTGAAAGTCTGAAGGAAGGCAGGAATGAAACTTTCCAGTCCTGGACACTTGGTTCTGAGCACTCAATTAAAGCCATTGAAAATTCACCTTTGAAATGGAAATTATTACCAAATCTCAGCAAGGCTGCTGAGCTGGGAGGGGAAGGAAGAGATAAACAAATGTACCAAAAGCCTCCTTTGACCTCTTCTGTTCCACTAACAAGGCCCAGTGCACAGCTTCTCTGCCAGCTCTCTGGCTCTTGCGATTTATTTCTACAGTGGCTATGCCCCAGCATTTCTGGAACAGAGCTAATTACAAACATTCTGTCCCATTAATCACCATATCTACACTCACACATGTCAGGCCCCTTGTCTCATATTCTGCTTCATAAAAAGAAAAAGTCACCATAAGCTCTGCTGCTCTGTGGTTTTAAACTTCCAGAGGAGAATCTAGCTGCCATATGTCCACTCTGCTGTGAAGGCCCATCTTGGTACATACCAAAACTCAATCATGGACAAAGGCACTCTGGCATAACTTCCCATCACCTTTATGACTATTTCATGCATACTGAAAAAGTATGTTTAATTATCCCACTGCCTGTCTAAACCTTCAGCAGCTGTTCCTCCCTGAATGTGCTTGTTGTATAGGGCAGACTATAATCTTTTTCTGATCACTCTGGGTAATATAAGACCCTCTGGCTACTTCCAGTCTCAAGACTGGTCACCATTTAAAAAAAAAAAGACTGTCTACTCTTGCATAATTTCACAAAAGCTTCCTATCTCAAGCTCAAACCCACTCCTGGTGGGAAATCCAAGGTAGGAAAGAGAGATAAATGTTTCTCCTCTCTCACCTCTTATTTTCTAGCCTGAATCTAGAGAAGTGAAAAATGTAAGAAGTTAAGAAGTAGAGAAGTCTTACTTGGCTAGTCCCAGCTAGGGGAGTACTGGTCTCCTCTGGCCTGGCCAGCCATTCAGAGCTTCTGCTTTCTGACCACTGTGTAGACAATCAAATCTGTTCCTTGCCTGCGTTGCTTGCTCAGCCCCCTTCTGAAGTATTACTAGTTTTTACCTGGATGTGGCAGGAGTTGTTTATATTATTTGCTACAGGGTCCAGAGAATATAATGCAAACATAGGAGAAAATACCAAGGACTCATATAAGAGCCAAATGAAGGGAAAAGCCATCCCTGTCTGGAAGGTCAGTGTAACATTGCTAACTTCCTCTAACTCCCAACCCCTCAACTCCAGTCCTTTGGAGGTCTATGTATTGTAAACCATTTCTGGTGTTTGTGTTATCACAACCCATGTAAACACAGAGATAGTCTAGAACCTCCCTGAAGAATATGTAAGACTTGGCCAGGAGTGGTAGAGTGCTAGTTTAGCATGCATGAAGACCTGGGTTCGATTCCTCAGTACCACGTACATAGAAAAAGGCCAAAAGGGGTGTCATGGCTCAAATAGTAGAGCTCTAGCCTTGAGAAAGCCCAAGGATAGTTCAAGCCCTGGGACTGGCAAAAGAAGAAGATGATTCCATGTTGGTGAGGCCAAAAACTTACAAATACGGAATTTCAACGAGGTTTAGCCTTTGTATTCTAAGTATTCCTGAATATATAAAATAAATTCTTAAACACATAAAATAAAAACTCCTAAATACATTTTATAGAGAGAAGAATGCAAACAGTTCCTTATCCAAACTAATTAGCATTAACACCTATGAACTGGAAACAGCCTTTAATTCATTGCATCAAAAGTGCTGAGAGTGAAAGATTTTTCTTTACTCATTTTTCTGCTTTCTTTGCTAGGTTCCAGCCTTCCTTTAGTGAGCTTAGACTGGCTCATAACATTTATTTGCAATTCTAAAATCCAAAAATCTATGAGAAAAAAAAACAAAGTTCTGAAAACTAAGGATTTCCTTTTCATAATGAATTCTACATAATTAAATTAAGCTGTTCTCAAGCAGAAATAATATTTGCTTACAAGATGTCTCTCAGCTCTTTCTGAGGGTGTGTTTTAATACACTGTATACACCCCAAACCACTTTATAAAATCCAAAAATTTTTCTTATTTACATAATGTCTGGCTCAGAAGTGTTATGTAAGTATTTATAAAAGGGAAAATATGATGGATTTTGCTATAACTTTTCTTCCTACAAAATAATTTAAAAAATAAGTTAAAATAAAAGAGAGTCATAGTCTCTGTAGATTAAAAACTACCTACTGATTAGAAATGTGAACCACTAAAGTCACAATTGATTCCTGGTTTTCCAACTGATTAACCTTGCAATTCTGAGCAAATATTTAAGCCTGGAACTTTAAAGTGACGCATATATTTTTTCCCTAATAATAATAACAATACAACCTTCTGTGCTAAAGTTTGCCTCCTATTCCTGCTTATTTTTTGGAGGTTGCTTTTGTCTGCTGACTTGGCCCTTTCGATGCCAGGAAATGGATACCTCAGCCTCAACCTTATACCACCTTTGATTCAAATCCAAGGGTACAGCTGGAAATGTGGCTTAGTGGTAAAGTGCTTGCCTAGCATATAAGAAGCCCTAGGTTCAATTCCTCAGATCCACATACACAGAAAGAGCCTGAAGTAGTGCTGTGACTCAAATGATAGAGTGCTACCCTTGAGCAAAAAGAAGTTCAGGAACAGTACCCAGGCGATGAGTTCAAACTCGGGACTGGCAAAAAAAAATCAAACAGTAGCAATTAGAATCCTTGTGTTATTCACATCATACTATGTGTTGAAACCAGTGTACACATAATCTATTATGAAGCCAAACTCCTAAGGCTAGAAAAATTGTCTCTTGTGAAATATGATGCTAAGTATTTCTAAGATACTGCAAGTTTTTATGGTTTTGTTTGGGCTTGGGTTTGTTTTAGGTTTTACTTTGCATGAGTTGGGGCAGTGCTAAGGATTGAACTCAGGACCTAGCAGGTGTTCTACTACTTGAGCCACATGTCCAGTTTTGGTTTGTGTCTCACTGAACAGCTGAAATCGGCCTTACACATTTGATCTTCCTTGCCTCAGTCTTCCAGTCTTCCAAGGGCTGGTACAAATCATATATATATATATATATATATATATATATATTAAACAGGATGTTTAGATACATCAAATAACATATTAATCAATTATTATGTTGTATAGTATATACACTATATGTTATATCATATATTATATATAATATATTATATAGTATAAATGCTTTTTTGGTCAGGATAATGTATAGAGGGGTTATAGTTACATTAATCAGATAGTAGATACATTACTTCTCACACATTGATACCCCTTCAGATGTTTTGTCCCCATTTCCCTTCCCCCACCCTTCCCAATCATGTTGTTTTCCCCCCTTCCCTTTCCTATTTCAAATAAACAAATAAATGTGTATACAATATACCAGATACAGTAACAATATGAGATTAACCATAAAGGGAAAAAAAGAGAAGAGAAATAACATAGTATATTAGGAACAACAACCACACAAGATAAAGCTCTTGTTTCCATATCCGAGAGTTTATTTCATTTAGTCTCATCCTATATGATCTTATGAACCTAGGTTTTGAGCTATGGTAATCCTCTGCTAGGAGAGTCCTAGATGTGGACTAATTGTTACAAATGAGGAACCTATGTACTTTTGGATCTGGCTTACTTCACTTCATATGATTTTTTCCAAGTCTCTCCATTTCCTTAAGAATGGGGCAATGTCATTCTTTCTGATGGCAAGTATATGCTATATATTATGTATTGTTACATAATGTATCATATGTAATATTTTATATAGTACATAATTTTAAAATATAATGCTTATAATTATAATATATAATTTTAAGATTGTTTATAATGAAATCTACTTTTATCTTCCTTCCTGGTGCATGCCTTTGATTTCATGTTTTAAAAGTATAGCTCTAGATAGTAAATTCATCTATATCTTACTTGACTATTCCACATACACTCTCTAATGCAATTTAAATTCATTTATTAGAAGGGCACCCTTCTTTTCTCCAAGCAATTAGCTATTTGTCCTAGTCTGACTTTTTGAATAGCTCATGTTTGAATATTAATTCTGTTAACAATAGGAGCATTCTCTGAATTCTTTCTATATGCCAGAGGTTGTGCTAGTGCATTACATGGATTATTTCAGACTAGTAATACTATTATCCACAAGTGATAACTGAGAAATTGAATCTTCAGGATTCATACCCAAGTGATCTGAGTATACATACTTTTAAGGAGTATGTTATTTCTATAAAGAATTTGCATCTATTTTTGGCTTAAACAATAAGGACAATTATTGACAAAACTGGAGTTCAGTGGTAATGCAGGGCTCACAGCTGATTTGGCTCCTGTTCAATGTCCCCATCATTCTCTTGGCTCTGCTCTCTTCTGTGTATGGCTTTCTACTCAGGCTAGAAGAGTTAGCTGCAGCAATCCCAGCCCCATATCCATACACACAATTTCTAGCAAAAGTAAAAGAAGCTGGGCATCAGAAATGGAGTTGTGGCTCAAGTGGCAGAATGTTGATCTTGAGCAAAGAAGTTAAGGACCCAAGCTCTGAGTTCAGTTTAAGTCCCAGCACACACACACGCATGCACGCATACATGCATGCATGCATCCACGCATGCATGCACCCATTGCCACTCTCAGAAACACTCTCAGGAAAAAAAAATTTTTGAGTCAATCCAACAAGATTCACCTCAAATCTTATTGGTCCACAATGGATTACATGGGCCACATGCCCATTTCTACATCAGTAATGAATAAAAAGCATGAGATTAAATTAAATAAATATATTATACAGTCTTATACCTAGGGTTAGAGACAGTGTCATATTTCCTCTCACACAGAAGGTGTATAGAAGTGAGAAGTATAGATATAGGTTAAATTCAGCTTTCAGATGCAAAAGGTCAAAATAATCAAGTAACAGTAGGTTTTGCAAATTATAGGGTAGATCAAGGCTTCCATCTACTGTCCAAGATTGGCTGGTGCCACAGTTGTTATACTTACCTTCCAAGAAAAAAAACGAGTGAAAAAGGAGGGAAACATGTCCCATAAGTTACATAATCGATTTCTACTGGACAGAACTTGGTCATTTTGCACTATTTAGTTGATGGAAGTTGTGAGATGTGAACTGTATTCCAAATAACAATGAATGCATACACAATTAAAAGGTTTTACTGTCATAAAAGAGGAAAAGAGCTGGGCACCAGTGGCTCACACCTGTAATCCTAGCTATTCAAAAGGCTGAGTTCTGAGGACCTCAGTTCAAAGCCAGCACGGGCAAGAAAGTCCGTGAGACTCTTATCTCCAATTAACCATCAGAAATTTGGAAATGGAGCTGAAGAGCTCAAGGACAGTGCCCAGGCCCAGAGTTCAAGCCCCACAACCAACCAAAAAAAAAAAAAGGAGGGAAAGATATGTTGAAAGAAGCATAAGTTCAACTGGAGATCTGTTATAAGAAAGAAAAACTAATGAGAAAACAGTGGGTGGATGACAGCCTCACCTGAGCCACTGGCCAAGTCTGGACCAGCCAGCGGTCTGCTCAGGTTGACATTCTGTGTCAGGCACACACCCATACCTGGAACACAGCTATGAGCTATCCCAAGCCAAATCTCATGATTTAGGATGAAATTGGAATAGTTCCTTAAAACTATGGGCTTATATTTTTTTATCTATAAAACTTTTGTTAAAAGAGTCAAGGGGCCAGGAGCTTGGCCTAGCTGTAAAGTGCTTGCCTAGAATGCATGAAGCCCCTGGTTCAATTCTTCTGCACCATATATACAGAAAAAAAACAGGAAGTGGTGCTATGGCTCAAGCGGTAGAGCACTAGCCTTTGAGGAAACTCAAGGACACTGCTCAGGCCCTGAGTTCAAGCTCCAGGACTGGGAAAGAAAGAAAGAAAGGAAGGAAGGAAGGAAGGAAGGAAGGAAGGAAGGAAGGAAGGAAGGAGAGAGAGAGAGAGAGAGAGAGAGAGAGAGAGAGAGAGAGAGAGAGAGAGAGAGAGAGAGAGAGAGAGAAAGAAAGAAAGAAAGAGAAAGAGAGAAAGAAAGAGAGAAAGAAAGAAAGAAAGAAAGAAAGATTCAAAATAGAAAATAGCAAGGTTTTGTCTGTCTAATAAGCTGGTCTGTCTGGTTTATTATTTGTTCTTTATAGCAGTGTTATGATAGTAACTGCTTGACATACAGAAGTTTTGTTTTTTATAAAACATTCTGTGCCTATATATATTTTATTATTCACTATTAGAGTGATCATACATTCCAAAGGATATGATAAATATTTTATACACTGTCTTCTTGCTCTAGTTCAATTATTTTTCTGTCAGTAGGAAGTTGCATTCTGTTATAACTAAACCCTACATATAGTAGATAAAAACAGGGATACCTTTTTAAGCCAGGCATGGTGGCTTATACCTGTAATCTAAGCTACTCAGGAGGCTGAGATCTGAGGACTGAAGTTCAAAACCAGACAATAAAGAACATGAGACTCTTATCTCCAGTTAACCACCAGAAAACTGGAAGTGGCACTGTGGCTCAAGGGATAAGATGGTAGCCTTGAGCTGGAGCTCAGGGACAGTGCCCAGACCCAGAGTTCAAGCCTCACAACTAGGGGAAAAAAATATAGCAATACCTTTTTGTTGAGTAAGAAGTTCAGGGCTGGGCTGGTAGGCTTGGAAAATTCTTTAAGAATCTAAGCTTATTCTACATTTTGTTCCATTATTCCCAATATAAAGCTTTTACTGCAACTCTGCTATGATTCTAAGCATTGCATTGAAGTGCATTTAGGAAAAGGGAGGGAAAGGATGTAATATAAAAGCTGCATAATGCTCAGATCCATTTCTTTTTTTAAAATTAGGAATTTATTATCTTTCCTGGAAAGTACATCTATTAGATTAATCATTGGGAAGAACTATATCATATGACCAAAAGGCAAGAAAATCTTGGAGAGATGAGCATTTTCTTTCTTTCTTATAAAAAGAATCTCAGGGGCAATACCCAGACCCAGAGTTCAAGTCCCACATCTGACTAACAAGAGTTAAAAAGGGACAGCACAGTTTCTGTATAAAAATCCAAAGCAGAGGTTCAAGCCTCTTCATAAAGAGAATGAACATCCCCTTTCTACATCAGAACCATGGCCCCAAGTTGTCAAGAAGCTCTTGTCAACCCTAGGCTCCCCAGCTCAGAAGTGGATGACTTAAAAATCATGGGATTACTTGGTTATATCCTAGTCCAGGGCAATCTCCTCTCTTACTAAAAATCTATCCAATCCTTCTAGTGAAGTCTATCTTGTTCTCTGCCCTTTATTGATACACTGATACCACTGATACACAATTCCACTGCTATATTAATATTTTCCCCTTAAAAATTCAACACAATGGGACAGTCTAAGGTACAGTGAAAGACTAAGACACAACAGGGTAAGATAAGTCCTCAAGGTTCATAAAACCAATTAAAAATAAAGGCCAGATCTGCCAGACTCTAAAATGGATCCAGTTTTTTCTTTGTTTAATCTAGTGTCTTTCTTTGTTTTTGCTGCACTGGGGGATCCAATGCAGGATTTTATGAAAGCATGCACTGAACGCTATCACTGATCTATGTCCTCAGCCTTAGCCAATTTCTTTTATCTCTCATTTAGGGAAAATCCCTCATCCTATGATTGCTCCCTACTCTGCAAGCAAGTTTGCTCTAGATGGATTCTTCTCTTCCATTAGGAAAGAGCATTCACTCATGAAGCTCAATGTGTCAATCACCCTCTGTGTCCTTGGCCTTATAGACACAGGTAAGGTTAATATACTAGAATACATGGATGGAAACCAGACTGTATGTCTTACTTAGCATTGTAGGCAAAGTGGGATGCCATACTCCTTGATTCATGAGCACCAAGAAGCAGTGGGCAAATGCACTAACACTCTCACATAATGAAGTACAGCCTATGCCACATCCATCCACTGAACATCTTACACTCTTGTGGACTCTCAACAGTCACTACTTTTCTGCATCAACAGCAGTAAGGCATTGGTCCATTAACCCTCTGCCATGATGCACAAAGGAAAACACAATTGACTGAAACAAAAAATGGATAAACTTGGACTCACATAAAATGAACAGCTTGGGCCTGGTGGATCACACCTTCAAACTCGACTACCTTGGAGTCAGAGATTAGGAAGGCTGTGTTTTGAAGCTACCCTGGGCAAAATGTTAGTAAGATCTCTTCATCCCAATCAATAGCTCGGCCTGGTGGCACACAACTGTCAATCGTAGGTATATGAGAAGCTGGGGGATTATGAGAACTGGAGAACTGGATGATTATGAGAACTGGAGGATTATGGTCCAGAAAAGACCAGGCATAACCAACTCCTAGCTCAAAAATAACTAAAACAGCCAGGCACCAGTGGCTTATACCTATAATCCTAGCTACTCAGGAGGCTGAGGATCACATTTTGAAGCCAGCGCAGGCAGAAAAGTCTGAGACTCTTATCTCCAACAATCTACTTAGAAAAAGTCAGAAGTGGTGCTGTGGCTCAAATAGTAGAGTGTTAGCCTTGAACAAAAGAGGCTCAGGGGCAGTGCCTAGGCCCTGAGTTTAAGCACTAAGACCAGCAAAAAGAAAAATGGTATGAAACCATGTACCAAGTAGTAAAGCACACACCTAACAAGCACAAGCCCCAGGATCGCCCAAACAAATAAATAAAAAATTTAAAACAAATCCAAAGCTATTCCACAAAATGAATGATTCTTGATCTCTGCTCTTTGAAAGTGTCAAGGCCATAAGTGACCCCCTTGTATTGAGTGAAGAACTCTTTTACATTGGAGAAAGACAATATACAAGGAATTACTACTAAATACAATCCCAGAACATACAAGGATATTAATGAAACATGAGTCATGTAATTTAGTTACTTGTATAGAATTATATAGATTGTATTGTTGATCAGTGTTCCATGCTTACACCTGACATAGCAATCAGGAGAAACATATATACAACATATAAGGACGCACTTTGTTCAGTTTTTGTAAGTTCTCTCAGTCTAAATTCAAGACTCCCCAAAACATACAGCAAGTATGGTAGGAAAAGTTCTTTAAGGAACAATGAATATTTGTTATAGAATGAGACAGGCAGAGACTCCATGAAACAACAGAGAGAAAAAGAAAAGGATTCAATGTGAAGACATGAAAAGAGTAAAGGAAATAGTAGAGCTGCCTTCTACTGAGAAGTGGTCATGGTTAGGAAGGAAGTAAAAGGCTAAGTTCTACCTATGTTTTTACAAGTCAGTAAGTAAGCCATTATAAAATATACTGGGAGAGCCAGGCATGGTGGCTCTCGTCTGTAATCCTAGCTATTCTGGAGGCTGAGATCTGAGGATCAAGGTTCAGCCCTGGCACAAAAGGACCTGGGACTCTTATCTCCAATTAACCTATAGAAAACAGTGAAGAGGGGCTTGGCTCAAGAGTAGGGTGATAGCCTTGAGCTGAAGAGCTCAGGGACAATGCCCAGGCCCAGGGGTAGGGCGGTAGCCTTGAGCTGAAGAGCTCAGGGACAATGCCCAGGCCCAGGGGTAGGACAGTAGCCTTGAGCTGAGCTAAGGGACAGAGCCCAGGCCAAGTTCAAGCCCCATGACCCCCTGCCACACACAAATATATATATATATATACATATATATATATACTGGGTGTTTGCCCATGGATAGTTCCCATTAGCTAATAAGTAATCACATGATTCTACCCTTATTCTTGAAACCCCTCATATTCAACTTGCACCTCAACTAAACACTCAAGAGAAAATCATGATTCAGAACTCCCAAATACACACCTCTAACACTTCCAAAAAATCTGCATTCTGGAAGGCATGCCTTTGTTAGTACCAAATGTCTCTGGTCAACAGAGACTAAGCAATTCCCAGTTCCCCATGTATTGCCTCCAAGACGTATGAGGGTCAAGCACTAACAAATAGTCCCTAACTGCCAATCTGTGTGTAAACCTTCAGGTAATCCATTGTCTAGTCTTTGACAGCTACTGGTCTTAAATAATACCCCTCTTTCTTTGTCATCCACAGAAACAGCCATGAAGGCAGTTTCTGGGATGATCAATTTAGTAGCAGCTCCAAAGGAAGATTGTGCTCTGGAAATCATCAAAGGGACAGCTTTACGTCAAGATGAAGTATACTACGACCGCTCAGCCTGGACCAAATTCCTTCTTGGCAATCCAGGAAGGAAAATCTTGGAGTTTCTCACAATAAGAAGATATAATGTTGAAAAGCTTACAAAAAATTAAGAAGTAGCTTTAGGCTCAGAAAGGTAATGGACCTTGTGGCCATTCTGACCCATATTTCTTTTTTCTTTCTTTTTTTTTTACATTTTTTATTTTATTTTTTATTGACGGGGGTAATGTATAGAGGGGTTACAGCTACATTCACCAGGTAGTAGGTGCATTACTTCTCACACATTGATATCCCCTCTCATGTTTTTGTACCCATTTCCCTCCCCCAACCCTTTCCCAATCATCTTGTTCCCCCCCCCATTTTCCTATTTCAAATTAACAAATAAAGGTATATACAATATACCAGGTAACAAAGTCAGATACAGTAACAATATGAGATTAACCAAAGTCTGCCCCACATTTCTGAGTTCTTTCCACAAAAGCATCCTCCAGAGGGATAGCTAAACTATCCGCAGAGACAAGCAAGTCACAATTGGAATCACAATTTGCACAATGGAAATGTAATTTCCACAATAAATGTATGAGCCACTTTGCAACCTGAGGTTGCGAGATTGTTAGTGACCACAGATATAATGACAGGTAAAAGTTATATCAGATTCATCCCTTCTGTGTAATTTTGTGATGCTAAATACAATATTAATGGTAATAAAGATCATTTCAACTTTATAAATTCAATACTGATAGGTGTAATTTGAGTTCACTGGGTATTGATATTGTAAGAGAATAAGCTATACAAATAAAGCTTGTCAAAATTCATTTCATAACTTGTGCTCTGGACTTTTCCAAGCTGAAGAAATCACTTCTATGTTCATTTTGGTGGGCATCCTACTTTTCATCATTTCCATGTATTTCATATATTCTTCATATTATTGCATTCCCATTCTTTGGGGAATGCAAATACCTGAGCATGAGTCATGAAGGCAACTCAGGGAAGTGGCAGTCCTTAAGAATCTGAGCCCATCCAATATATAATTCTATGTAGGAATGCTCAACTGTTCATTCAACGTTTAGAGTGAACAGATTGGAATTCAAATTCCATTACTACTTTAGTCTTCATTCAGTCAACAACGCTTGCTAGTCATCATGTGACTACAATCAAATGAGAAGCAAAACACCTGTTACTGCTCACAACCTAGCAAAACCGTCCATTGGGCAAGACCCAACAGGTAAGAGATGACACTTCTATGTTGGATCATTTCCATGAAGTTTAATTTATAAAGAAAGGAAACTACTTACAAAAGCATGAGCAAAGCTTGGACATCACCAACAACAGTGCAGCATCTCAAGACTACCGAGAGGCCTGTAGAGACAAAAAGATAGAACTGTTAGGAGAACCCAGAACAGAGGTCAGTTTGGAGAGCACCCTGTGGCAGGAGCAAATTTGGTTAAGAGATCCAGTCTGCCACAAAGAGACATGGAGGAGGGAACCAGAAACAGAAACACCCCAGCCCAAATTATCTCTTGCCCTATGCTCTTGGCCAGTGTTTCCTATTCGCTTAGAAGGAGGATACAAAAGAGCAGACCATATAGGTCAGTGTCTCCCAAGACTAAGCATGATAGCAAAGGGTAGAAAGTATACTGGAAGGATCCATGGAGCATGTGTATATTTACATATCCAGCATGAACTCAACACTCCCAAACATAAGGCATGAATGATGCTAGAAAGTGGAAGCCTGGGGAAATCTTTTACCACCTCGAATGCTTGGGCAGCAGATTACATCAGAGATGGTTGAGCTGCTGGAGAAATGTACAAGGAACTCGATCTCAGAATATGACTATGGATGGAATTTTCTTAGAAAGAAGTTCCTCAGCCAAGTGTGGTGGTACCAGCATTTAGGAGACTGAGGTTTGCCACCAGCTTTGGCTATATAACCAGACCTAGTCTCAAAGCAAACAAAGAAATAAGAAGGAACGAAAGAAAGCGAGTATGGGAAGGGGGCTCCTAGCTCATGGTTCATAGGTATATATGCAAGTAAAACTTGGTCTGACAGGTGCCTCCATTTCTAATCAGTGAGATTAGCATTTGCAATCTTTAGAAGAAAGGAAGTTCCCCCTTCACCTGGGGAGAGGAAACACAGGGACTGATTTTCTAAAGGGAGGAGACAAGATTAAAGTGAACTTAAAATTTGTTTGGAAACAGGTGAAACTTCTAACTGAAGCCTGTCCCCAGGATCTGAAGAGATGAAGATTTCCAAAAGTAGGTCTGAGAATTGAAACCATCTACACCCACACAGCTTATTATCTTCATTAACATCACATTGAAATTCCATTGTCTTTCATCTGTCTGGCTTTACTATTCCAAGAAAGTCTGGCCCAGGAAGATAAATGCTGCAAGTCTGGTTTAAAATGCTCCAAATTTTGCCGGGCACGGTGGCTTACGCCTATAATCCTAGCTACTCAGGAGGCTGAGATCTGAGGATCAAAGGTTGAAAACCAGCCTGAGCACAAAAGGAACTGAGACTGTTTTTTCCAATTAATTTCTAGAAATTGGGAAGTGGAGCTTGGCTCAAGGGTAGGGCAGTAGCCTTGAGCTCAGGGACAGCGTCCAGGCCCAGAATTCAAGCCCCATGATCCACCAAAAACTAAATGCTCCAAGTTTTCAAAAGATAGCATCTAATGACTGCTACTCAGAAGGCTCTTCGGAACCCTCACTTCCTGTCTGCATTGTCCTGGCCAATCCCAATCTGCTGTATCACAATCCTTCCCCTGTCCTCATGGAACACATCACTGGAGCCCATCTTAGTCTAGACTCCCTGCTCTGAGAGGCTAAGGGGCTCTGTCAAGGTCCCCTCAGCTGAGCATGTGATACACTCAGCGTGAACTTATCAACAATTTTATTGGAATATGCACTTACTTAAAAATTGATTTGATCTGGCAAATATCATGTAACCCTTCTATTAATTACAATAAAAAATATCATAAAAAAAATGATTTGAGCCGGGAGCTGGTGGCTCAGGCCTGTTATCCTATCTCAGGAGGCTGAGATCTGAGGATTGCAGTTTGAAGCCAGCCAGGACATGAAAGTCCCCCGCAAGACTCTTCTCTCTAATTAACTACTCAGAAAAAAGCTGGTAGTACTACTGTGGCTCAAGTGGTAGAGAACTAGCAATGAGCACAGAGGAACAGCACCCAGGCCCTGAGTTCAAGCCCCAGGATCAGCAAAATAGACAAGTAAACAAATAAATAAACAACTGATTTGTTGCACGGTATCTCCTTTGTACAACTACTTAAAGATTTTTTTTATAAACTTTTTTTTTTTTTTGCTAGTCCTGGGTTGAGGCTTAGGGATTGAGCACTGTCCTTGGGTTTTCTCAAGGCTAGAGCTCTACCACTTGAGCCACAGCACCACTTCTATGCATGTGGTACTGAGGAATCGAACCTAGGTCTTCATGCATGCTAAGCAAGCACTCTACCACGAGGCCAAACTCTCAGCCCTGACTTAAAGATTTTTTTTAAAAGTTCTTTGACAGTTTTTTTAGGGAGGTACTCTTCAGGGCCCTCATTCAGTTCCTAACCTGCTCCCCAGCCCCTTTGGTATCTGCTGCCTTCCCTCCCCAAGTGTCAGTGGTTACCACACCTGGAACTGTTAAGTCTGCCCTTTCCTCCTTCCTCTTCACTGGCCTGGAACCAGTCATCACCTGACTGTTAATCACCTGTGAGTCAGCAAAGGCTCCCAGGCTTTGAGGTCACTTCCTCATCCTCGAAGGTCATTCCCTGAACTGCCCTGGTCCCCAAGCTCTGAGATCACTTCCTCATCTGTTGTGATCCTGCCTCCCGCCCTTCTCTATATAATGCATCCCCCTCTTTTCTTTTCTTTTTTCTCTTTCTCCTTCCCCTCTGTCTCCGCATGTCTCCATCTTGTCCGGATCCACAGTCTGCTCTTCCCCAGCAAACTTTCCTAACCTTACATGAACCAAATTCTAATGTCAGCATTCTTACTATTGGGCCAGAACCACTGAAAAGCAACCATCTTAGAAGTGGTGCTATGGCTCAAACGGTAGAATGCTAGCCTTGAGAAAGCCCAAGGACAGTGCCCAGGCTCTGAGTTCAAACCCCAGGACTGGTAAAAAAAAAAAAAAAAAAAAAAAAAAAAAGCAACCATCTTTCCTAAGTCACTTTATCAAGAGTTCAAAGATATGTGCCCACACCACATGTGGAATCTCAAGAATAAATTACTTAGCACTCTGGATCCCTGAACAGCACCTTGGCCTACAAGCCAAAAACAGATGCAAAAAAAAGACAACTATTTCAAGACATCTTGCCTCAGCCCCTCCTCAGGCCCTTCTAGTTTCTATAACCTTCTTGTGACCTTTGGGAGATAGTAACCAAGAGGAATCTGATTAGGAATTAACAACCAATCAGAATGATGTGGGGCCCAATTATTAAAGTGTACTTTTCAAAATATCTAATTACTATAGGGGCTGCCACTCAGTATAGGAGTCTAAATAGGCCTGAGTAGGCCAGGTACTGATGGCTCAGGCCTGTAATCCTAGCTATTCAGAAGGCTGGGATCTGAGGATTGAGGTTCAAAGCCAACCTGGGCACGAAAGTCTGTGAGACTCTATCTCTAATTAACCACCAGAAAACTGGAAGTGGTGCTGTGGCTCAAGTGACAGAATAATAGCTTTGAGCCGAAGAGCTCAGGGACAGTGCCCAGAGTTAGAGCCCCATGACAGACAAAAAAAAAAAAAAAAACCTCAGCCAACTGGAGAAGATGAGAGGATACGTGATGGAGGAGCCAGCAGCCAATATTTCATCGAATTCCTGAGACAAGAACCTAAGAACACTACAGTGCCCCACAGTGAAGCTGCACCTCTGGCAGGCACTGTCTGCCACTAGACTGCGGCAATAAACAGGTTTTTCCTGCAACACTAGTGGTCTGTACTGGCCGCTGAGCCAGGAGGGCTGTGTGGGCCATGCCCCACAAGCAAACAGCAATAAGTAAATAAATAAATAAATAATCTGTGTCATCCTAAACTTCTGCTGTAATTGGAAGTATTTGTGACCAGTGAAGCATTTCCCCAGTATATCAGAGGGAAGTTAGAGTCAGATAAGAGGAATAGCTGGGAGGAAGCATTTTGAGAAAAATTTGGCCCCTGAGAAATTTCAGGTGATGTGAACACACTGACTTAAATGCAAACCACTCCCCCTCCTCCTCCTCCTCCTCCTCCTCCTCCTCCTCCTCCTCCTTCTCCTCCTCTTCTTCCTCCTCCTCCTTCTCTTCCCCCCTTCCCCCTCCCACTTTTTTTCCCCTGGTTATTTGGAGTCTAGCAAACTTGTTATTTAGACTAGCTGAAATCCTCCAGATCTCAGCATCCTGAGTAGATAGTATTACAGGGAAGATCCAGCAATGCCCTCCTTTACTGGTTATTTTTGAAATAGGGTCATACTTTATAATAATTATGACCTGAACTGAGATCCTGCGCCTTCCCTGCCTTGCATCTCTGGGATGAGAAGTGCACGCATCCCCACCCAGTCACTGTGTTTCCACGGTAGCTGGGATGCTATGCCATTGATTGAGATGAAGTCTGCCCAAAGCTTTTGGCCCAGACTGCCTCAAACGACGATCTCCTGATCTCTGCCTCACAAGAGCTCAACAACCTATGCCAGCTACAACTATTCTTACATATAGTTTTCTGGTAAAAGCTAAAATTGTTTGACAAAGATGATGATTTAATTTTGACTAACTTTGCTAAAACTTGATACTAACTACCAAGAAAAAAAATAAGCCTAATCCAGGATATTATTAAGTCTAAGTAAGACTATTATACAAACTGGGTTCATTTTGCTCTTACTGGTTTTGTTTTTATATTTGCCTTTTTAACCTTTGTACCTGTTGACTGACAAAACTCTGTAGCTGACGTACTCAAAACAAAATAAAGCTTGCCTGACTTTGAGGACAACTACAGAACAGAGAGAACCAAAGTAACAAGGGACTTCAGGTGTGGTAAGCTTGGGAGCCAGGTGTAGTGGTTTCCATCTATAATCCCAGAAGCCAGGAGGCTGAAGCAGGACATACACATACATGTGTACATCCATCTGCTTGCATGAAAGTTACCACAGCCTTATTGAAAAAAAGGGTCACCTCCCTAGCAACTGTCTCTTCAAACTTCCACTGAGACTTGCTGTTCATCTTTGTAGCTAAGGAGTAATGTCTGAAAATATCTGATGTAATCCTTATTCGTTTTTACCTTAAGTAAGTTGCCATTGCTTTAATCTTATTGAATTCAGCCACAGTTTACTACAGTGTGCCGTCATCCCATTGCAGTGCCCTACACTTCCCAAATAGAGGTTACATTATTCTTTGGAGAAACACTGTATTCCATTTTGCTAGTTTGCTTTTCAAGACTGACATGTTTTATCTCAGCAATCCTCATACCAGGTCTATTATGTCAGATAAATAAGTCTAGAGATCTAACACCCTCTTAGTTAGCATCCCTACTAGGGCCAAGAATTAAACTGACATAGAGAGATGGAAGGAGAAAAGCATGTTTAATATAAATTTTGAAACTAGTTTTAAGCTTCAGACCTCAAATCCAGGCTTCTCCATGTGAGCTCCAGCCACTTGCCCCAACACATTAAGAATCAATTAGTGAAGAGCAGAGAAGATTTATTAAGCATTGTGAACACATCTAGAAGACAGGATTTCAACTCCTTTTCAACCATTACAGGGTAAAGACATCAGCTTTAGGGGTTTTTGTTTGATTTTTTTTTTTTGCTTTGTTGTCAACCATGGGGTTTGAACTCAGGGCCTGGGCACTGTCCCAGAGCTCTCTTGCCCAAGGCTAGTGTAGAGCACTGGCCACTTTGAGCTATAGTTCCATATCCTCTTTTCTCATGATTAATTGGAGATAAGAATCTCACTGACTGTATTGCCTAGGCTGGCTTTGAGCCACCATCCTCAGATCTTAGCTTCCTGAATAGCTAGGATTACAGGCATGAACCACCGGTGCCCTAGCAAGGTTTGGGTTGAGATAGAGGATGAGGACAGGGAGGGAGAGGTATGTATAGCTTGATGAGTCCCAAGTCGCTGGTAAGGTTGAGTGGAGCATCATCTCAGTCCTGGTTCTAGAAAGGGTTCTGGAAAACTCCTCTCTGCTCTTACCCGAGAGGAGCACTCCGGTCAAGAATAACCAGTCTTGATTGCTCGGTAGGTAGACTGTGCGGAGGACACTCTGCCGCTCCTTTCCTTGGGGGTAGCTTTCTCCATCCTTCCTGGTAGAGATGTTGTCAGTTCCACCCTTTCCTTGATTCCAAGGTGGCTTAGAACATGTAACACACGTATGAAAATACAGGCAGGATTCTAGGTGTTTCTCTTGCTTTGAAGTTAATCCACGGACCCAAGTAAGCAGTCAGTACTTTTCAACCAAAAAAAGTTTAAGTACCTGATATCATTTTACATGGCACGAGAGCCCTCATAAGAAAATGATGCTTGGAAAAGCAGCTAGAGTAAGTTACTTAAATGCTGAATTAAGACAAAGAAGAATAAAATGAAAGAAGTGATGAAAGGAGGGATTGGGCCTAGGTATTTAACTGAACAGAGAAGTGACTAGAAGAAGGAGGGTTAGTAAGGTTGTTTTGTGCAGCTTTCTCTTGTCATCAATTTTCTGTTCCTAAAGAAAAGAATGTTGGTTTAAATGTTAGTGCAGGAAGGATGGCTTTCAAATGGAAAGTGAAGCTTTTGCTTTTAAGAAAAAGCTCTGGGATCAGAGTGATGTCTCTGCTATTTGTGAAGTGCCTTGAACTATTAGTCATTATGCCAAAATAGCATTACTTTAATGACTTCAACAACAGGAAGACATTAGTTAATAATTGTATACTGGAAGTTTTGCTAAGGGAGATTTCAGGTCCTTTAAACACACACACACACACACGCACGTACACACCAAAACTATGTGGAATAATGGATGTGTTACTTTGCTTAACTGTAGTAATCCTATATATAAACATTATAGCTTATACTATAATTGAACTATATTATGTGTATTTTACAATATGCATCATATTGTAAAGTATACATAATAGTTATATAGTACACTACACATTATAAAGTACAACCCATTATGACTTACAAATGGTGAAATAATAGTATTTGTACCATTCATTATACATGGTCTGTAACACTCATATATCAATATCAAATATGAATAAATTCTAAAAAAAATATGCTGATCATGTAGGAGAACCGACATAACCTGGAAGCAGAAGATAGAAACCAGGGACAGGTCCAAAAGCCCCACAACCATCAGAGCTGAAGCCCCAAAGCCAACAGAAATAACAGTGCTCATGTGTCTTTTGTGCCAAGTCACTGATTGGCTAATGAGTGACCTTTGGAGTGGTGTGTTTCAGGGCTCCTGTACTATGTCTTTGGTCTGTTCTGATGTATCCTGAACTCCAGGTAACAGAATGAACCCATGACCAAAGAGCAAGAACACTTAGCCAGGCTTCCTTTCACCACCTCCTTATTTACTCTCAGGGATGGCAGCACCTGACACTGGCTGAATGGTGGGGGAGGAGGATTGCATCACACAATTTCTTTCCCAGTTTCTGCCAATTCAATTCCAAAGTTACCAGCACCCCAACACCTGTGAGCCTTCAAGTCAGTCATTCATACTGTTGTCCTAGAACCAGATGAGGAAGCATGGCATCTGGAACTCGGTCCTGACCCATTAGTCTATCATTGGCCTTAAACTGGGGCAAGCTAGACATGTCACTCTCAAAAACAAGGGAAAGAAATGTCAAGACAGCAGGAAGTCGGGGCAGATTCTTGGCTCTGAACAGAGGTTAACTTACATCCAAAGCTTTTCTTGACTGAAGATAGTTCACAGAGACCCAAAACTCTTTCATGTAAAAGAACCTTGGCTGGGAAGTGGGGCTGTGGTTCCAGGGGTAGGGTGGTAGCCTTGAGCTGAAGAGCTCAGAGACAACGTCCAGGCCCTGAGTTCAAGCCTCATGACCAACAAAAAGAAAGAAAGAGAGAGAGAGAAAGAGAGAAAGGAAGAAAAGAAGAAAGAAAGAAAGAAAGAAAGAGAGAGAGAGAGAAAGAAAGAAAGAAAGAAAGAAAGAAAGAAAGAAAGAAAGAAAGAAAGAAAGAAAAAGAGAGAGAAAGAATGAAAGAAAGAAAGAACGAAAGAACCCTGGCCACCTCTCCAGGGTTAGGCCACCTAACCGGAGAACACCAAACTGCTGGCCCTTGGCTCCTGCCATCTCCAGTACCCAGAAAGCTCTTCCCTTGCTTGCTGCCTACTCAGTATTTACTTCCCTACTCATGCACTCCTTTTTTGAGACAGTCTCCCTATATAGTCCAGGATAGCCTTCAACTTGCAATCCTCCTATCTCAGGCTTTCAAGTACTAGAATGACAGGCATGTGCCACCATTCCCCAGCTCCTACAAGACTTTGAAACAGCCCAACTATTACCTCCTGCAAGAAAATATTATTCTCTTTCCCCTATCCAGAGCTCTTAAGGTTAGGATTGATGATACATGTGTACCCTTCTATCTCTTGCATCTATAACTTTATATCTGGCTATTACTAGAATTTATCATATTTTAAGTTTGGCTTTAATATCACCACTTGTGTCTATATATAATTAGGTGAAGATCCTACTGTCTATTACTTAAGATTGCATCCTTGTACTAAATGTAGTTCTTGGCATGTATGAAACGTATGAAGTATTTAACATTTGTGAAATTAAAGATTTATAGGTCCTCTTACAGAGAATCTCTCTCTCTCTCTCTCTCTCCCTCTCTCTCTCTCTCTCCCTCTCTCTCTCTCTCTCTCTGCATCTACATAAAAGTTGTCCTTTGCTTAACACCAAAACCACAAGAATTGATCCAAAGATTATTGGATAATAGTAATATAATACTCTTATAGAGAGGATACTTTTGATTAAAATATGACATATACAAATCAAAATTTTAAAAATTGTGCCTTTCAAGTATCAGTGAGACTTAAGAATAGCACTATACTGGGAGAAAGGGAAGGGATGACATAGTTAAATATACCTGACCTAGTTAATTCCAATCACCTTCTCATATCATCTTTATAGTAACACTAAAAAAATTTACAAAAGAATAGCACTACAATAGGACTAGTAAAATGGGAGCATATTAAAGGAGGTAGAGGCAAGGAAAAAAATTATTTTTTTATGAGGACTTACTTTTTTTTGCCATCATGGGCTTGAGCTCAGGGCCTGAACACTGTCCTTGGCCTTTCTCAAGGCTAGAGCTCTACCACTTGAGCCTCAGCACCACTTCTATGTATGTGGTAAGGAAGAATGGAACCCAGGTCTTCATACAGGCTAGGCAAACACTCTACTACTCCCTGCTCAAGGTTAGTGCTCTACCACTTTGAGCCACAATGCCATTTCTGGTTTTCTGGTGGTTAATTAGAGATAAGAGACTCATGGACTTTTGTGCCTGGGCTGGCTTTGAACCACCATCCTCGAATATCAGCCTCCTGAGTAACTAAGATTACAGGCGTGAGCCACCAGCACGTGGCAATATAACATTTTTTTTAAACAGTAATGTTTAGCTCCCGAGATCAGTAACAAGGGTGATATCTGTCTAAGAGCAAATAAATTTCTATCTTTGCAGAAATGTGTGTGTATGTGTGTGAAAGTTTCCCTGGGTTTTATGCAAGACTATGGTTCTGCTGGGGTCTTTGTGAATAGTTCTTCTTAGGCACATCTTTACTGTCACTATTGTTATTATTGGATCCTGACAAAAGTAAGATTTTAATTAAGACAAATTTAACGGTATCTATGTAAAGTTCTTGCTAATATTGAACATCTCTTACAGTACAACTTTGAAGTTGCAAAATACTAAAATGACCTCTACCAACAATAACAATACAACATGAAGACATGGAGCAGACTGACTGCACCGGCCTGCCATGTAAACAAAGGAGTTATGAAAATGGTCATCTTCCTTCTGATGACTTTGGACTATATCAGGTCTGAGAATAAATATTTGTTCCTAAATTGTTTGTGTGGACATTTGATTAAACAGTTCTTCTGATGATTTTGGACTACAGCATTGGTTATTTGTCCTTGAATTGTTTGTGTGGACCTTTGATTAAACAGTTACCAGCTGGCTGCTTATAAGACAGAGTTCATAAGAACTCAAATGGGAACAGATTTAAGTATGCCTATACTGGGCCGTTCTGTAAAATTTAAGTTGTAGCTGTGCTAGTCAGATTTCTTTCCCTATAATAACTACCTGAGATAATCAACTTAGAAAAGTTTTATTTTTTTCCCTCACAGCTTTATCCTTTGGCCACCTTGCTTTTGAACCTGTGGCAAAGCACAGAATAGCAGAGCAAAACCACTCCCTTCATAATCAGGAAGTGAAAACAAGAAAACAAGGAAGAGGATGGGTACACACTGGGGATATACCTTTCAAGTGCACATCTCCACTGACCTAACTTCCTCCCACTAGGCTCCATCTCTCAAAGGTTCCATTACTTCCCAATAGCATCAATCTGGGGAACAAGGCTAGAGGATATTCCAGACCCAAACAATAGCAGGGTTTCAAGGCCACCACAATATTAAGTGTGTCTGTGATATTATTCTAGAAAATACAGCTTAGAGTTGAAGATTGTTGGGAGTGTTGAGCAGGAAGAAGCCCTTTACTAGGATTGACATTTTCTAAAAGAGAAGCAGAGAGTCACCCAGTAGAGTAAAAAAGAAGCAAGGTTATAAGTCCCAAGGTATAAAGGCCCCCACAACAGAGGACTTTCATTAGTGTTGTATCTTGGAAAAAGTCAAGTCCCATGCAGTTTAAATGTTTTCCTGTCATACTTGAGATTCCTTTTAGTTACTCCATTATATGGGTTACTGTAAAGAAACAAAGCTATAAACAAAAGTATTGCTTATTTTGTATTAATACTTTCATAGGAGCCATACAAGGTCTAGCATCCATCCAAGTGATTATTTCTTGAAGTTCTAGGATATGGTCATCAACAAGGAATGTTTCCAATGGGAAATGTTTCCCAATGGGAAGGGCAAGGCAAAACACAGATTGCTAGCCAGTTCATGCTTGGCGCTTCACTCAAAAGCAGCTTAAGACTGACACACGTAACTTACACCTATACTCTTAGCTACTCAGGAGGCTGAGATCTAATGACTATGGTTTAAACTCAACCATGGAAGTCAAATCCAAGAAACTCATGTCCAATTAACTATCACAAATACATAAGTGAGGTATTGCTTAAGGGATCAGCCTTAAGCAAAATTAAGCTAAGCAAAACCTAGAGGTCTTGCCAATGGCCAAGGACTTGTGCCTATAATCCTAGCTACTTAAAAAGCTGAGATCCGAGGCTCAAGGTTCAAAGCCAATCCATAAGACTTCTATTCCAGTTGTCTACTAAGAATCAAAACAAAACCCAGAAGTGGAGAATGCTAGTCTTGAGAATAAAAAATAGAAAATAGTTAAAAAGAAAAAAAGCTAGAGGCCTTGAGTTCAAGATCCAGCATGGGGATATAAGTAGCCTGATTAGAATCTCCCCTTGCATTCCATTTAGAGATGTAGATGCCAGGGACCTTCAGACAGAGGCCAGCTGGTGGTGAGACTGTAGAGCTCTCCTTGAGTTTAATTTGTTAAGTTAGAGTTTTCTTAATCTACTTTGCATTTTCAAGATCATTGCATAGTTATATGAATGACTCCAGTCACTTTAATTTTCATTCTACAGTGGCTACTTACCATGTAATATTTCTAAATTTTTATAGATTCTCTTTTTCATTATTTTATTGGTATTTATACTTATCTCCAAGTAAATCACAGAAAATGCCAGAAGTGGCACTGTGGCTCAAGTGGTAAAGTGCTAGCCTTGAGCAAAAGGAGCTCAGAAACAGCACCCAGACTGAGTTCAAGCCTCTTGGCTTGAGTTCAGTCTTGACAAAATAAATAAATAAATTATGTTATTAGTCCACATTAGACACACTAACCCTTCTGTTCTCTACTCATGCTTACTCTCCTGTGCCAAGTTCCACATTCAGGGTTGTGGAATACCCTGAAGGAATGTCCCATCTCAGATTCCAGTGCTTAACTGTACCTATTTTTCTTTCTTTCCTTCTTTCTTTTTTTATTGTCCATTGTGGGACTTGAACCCTGGGCCTGGGCACTGTCCCTGAGCTCTTCAGCTCAAGGCTACCACCCTACCCCTTTAGCCACAGCACCACTTCCAGTTTTCTGGCGATTGATTGGAGATGAGTCTCACATACTTTTTAGTGTCGGGGCTAGCTTTGAACCGAAATCCTCAGATCTTAGCCTACTGAGTAGCTAGGATTATAGGCGTGAGCCTATGCGCCGGGCTCAACTGTACTTATTCCTTGCTTTTTTTTTCCCCCTTAGGGAACAGGGGAAGTAGTTGCAGTGAACAGGGCTGTGGCACTCCCCACATGCTCACAAACATTACAAAAACTACTTGAAAGTCTCATTACCTGCCTCAAATGTGTCAAACCTATCTGACCACCATGCTGAAGAATTCATTCTGACAAGGCCAAAGCTACTCTCAGGATTGGATTATTGGGACAATAATCTCTACTCTTACCTTGAATTTGGGGGGAATTTCTCAACTAGAACACTGGTAATCATTTATTTTTAAATAAATTCCCTTTAATTTCCCCCCAAATTTCCTAACTGAATGGACTAGAAAAGTTTTTGGCAAGATTCTGTCTGCTCCGTCTACCTCCCAACCAGAGCTGCTTCATAAAAGAACAACTCTAGAACTGTCCTTCATGCTGAAGTCCACAAAAGACACAAAGTACTTCAGAAGAGCAGAAACTCTTCCAAACATCAGAATCTGGAAGAAGTGACTAAAGGAGAGGGGAAATCCTTACAAAGAAAACTACCTGGTACGTGCGAAAAAGCTACACTGAGGGGCCGGGAGTTTGGCCTAGTGGTTAAAGTGCTCGCCTAGCATGCACGAAGGCCTGCGTTTGATTCCTTGGTACCACATACATAGAAAAAAGCCAGAAGTGGTGCTGAGGCTCAGGTGGTAGAGCCCTAACCTTGAGAAAGTCCAAGGACAGTGCTCAGGCCCTGAGCTCAAGCCCAGGACTGGCAAAAAAAAAAAAAAAAAAAAAAAAAAAAAAAAAAAAAAAAAAAAAAAAAAAAAAGCTACACTGAGAATGTCTATTGTGTTTTACTATCAAAAATGCATTTTGGGGGTGCCAGCCATGGGGCCTGAACTCAAGGCCTGAGTACTGTCCCTGAGCTTCTTTTGCTCAAGGATAGCACTCTACCACTTCTGGCTTTTTCTGTTTAGATGGTACTGAGGAACCCAGGGCTTCATGAATGTTAGACAAGCACTCTACCACTAAGCCACATTCCCAGCCCTGCATTTTTTTCCTACCCATAAAAACTGCAAGGATTGAGCCTGACCCGGAGGCCTATCCTTGTCTAAATCTAGAAATGGATCACAACTTGATCCATTTCACAGGGCCCAGACCAATTGGTAAGCAGAAAAAAGGGTGACTGGGGTGCCCTCTGATGGGAGGAGCTCCTCAGCCCAGTGCTGGGAGGCCCCACTGTTCAGGGGCCCACTCAGATCTGCAGAGAGCAAGAGAGAGGAACTGGGGTTTGTGAGCACTGTGGCTTTGTCTGCTTCCTGTTTCAGCAAGGCTGCTTTGCAAGAAGAAAGACAGAACCAGAAGGGAAATTTTAAGGGGGCCCAGAGCCTTGGATTGACTGCTTCGCACAGCCGCATCTTGTGTTCCATGTGAGATCACAGACAAGAGCTTCCCAGGAATGCTTTCCTGAGCTGCAGAGAAAAGAACCTGCAGACCTGGAGGTAATTGGCAGAAGGATGTCTTGTGTTCAGGTTTGGCGCCTTTGACTTTGGGGTGGGTCAGAAGGAGCTGCACTACCCAAGTTCTCTTGGTGTAAAGGAGGCACAGAAATAGATGTCAGAATATAGTAAAAGTGCTGATGTTTGGGTAACCAAGAAATCATCCTGCATTGGATTCCAGAGCCCTAGCCAGGCATGGAGAAATAGCTCCCATTGCTCCTCTACTCCATCCAGATCAGGTTTGGGGTGAGTCAAACAACTTTCTGTTTGAGCTATTTGGTGGCACTGATGTACATTAAATGCCCTTTCATGGTTCTCTTCAAGGTAGAAATCCCCTTCGCTTCATGTATACCTTCCTTTCCCAAGCTTAGGGGCAGATCTCTCTCCTTCAGCTAACACTGAGAGCTTGAACTAGGAAGGACAGACACCTGCAGGAAGACATCAGTCTCTGTTGCACTACCAGGAAGTGGAAGTCTAGAGACTTACACCAACAGTGAGTGACAAGCCACGTAAGGTGAGAAGCAGCAACCTGGCCTCTCCCTGTGGCAGTTAGGAAAGCCTCCGTCCCCATGTACCAACTCTTCCTCTGAGCTCCCATTGGCCCTAGCATCTTGCCCAGGAGTACCACATAGATGCCCCAAAGCCTGGCTAGTATCTACATGACCGTTCTCTGAACCCCACAAGGATCAGTTCCTTTTTTCAATAGCCTATTCCTGTCCATCAGACATCTCACAGGGCTTCTTGATTCCAAACAAGTAAGTATGGTCAAGACAACTCAGAAGGCTGGTACGGTTCTGTTCAGTGGAGCCACGTCACATTAAATCCCACCTGGTATAGGAAGCAGAAGATCTGGGGCATGCCCTTCTCCCAGGGGCCACATCTACAGAAACTCCTCCTCTGAGTAATAAGATTTGATGTCTGGCCCTAGAGCAGCCACATTTAGTGGCTGTGTAGGTGGACAGCTTAAAGATACATCATCTCAGGCCTGTCTTCCTCTCCACAGCCCTTTCCTCTTCACTGCCAGAAGGTTGGCAGACTCAACATTGGGGAAGGGGATTTATCTCCACTATGAAACGCTAGACAACCACGCTGAACAGAGAGGGACATCATACCACCCATTTCAGTAGTGTGATGTTAACACTCTGAATGCTAATTGTTCACTCTCACCTCTTCCCTGCCTTTCTGCTTGGCCACTTTAACATGACTGTGTCAAGACTACAGAGAAGTCTTTTCTACTTGCAGCCCAAACTCAGAGGTCAGAGAAACAAGAGCAGTAAAAGTGATTTCAAACTGGAGCTACATTGCCTCCAGCTGGAAAACAAGGTTCCACTTCAATGAGGAAGAGGTTAGGGGAATCAAAAGAAGAAATCAGGGCTGGGAATTTAGCCTAGTGGCAGAGTGCTTGCCTAGCATGCACAAAAACCTGGAGTCGATTAATTGGTACTACATACATAGAAAAAGCCAGAAACAGTGCTGGGGCTCAAGTGGTAGAGTTCTAGCCCTGAGAAAGCCCAAGGACAGTGCTCAGGCCCAAAGTCCAGGAAGAAAAGGAAGAAGAAAGAGGAGCAGGAGGAGGAGGAGGCGGAGGAGGAAGAGGAGGAGGAAGAGAAGTCATGCATTCTTGTTCCTAGGAGTACCCATTTAGCTTGGAGATTTTATTTTATAATACCATCTTAGGCATCTAATACCACCATAATGCTAGTCATGATAATACCTTATATTTATTATAAAATGCACATGTGTGCCATGTACTAGATATATGGTATATATTTTCAAGGTAGGTTTAGCCCCATTTTATAAATGAGAATACTGAGGCTTAAAGGTGTTCAATAACTTGTCCAAATAATATCCACTTATAGGCAGTTACAGAGCCAGAATGTGATTCCATACAGTCTGTCCCCAGAGCCAGGTTTTCCTCCTTTATCATTAGAAGACTAGCCAAGTGTTATGGCCTAGAAATGCCATAAGTGTCGGTTCTAGAACTCCTTGTCCAGAGGAAGTAGGGCACAGGTATGCACCATAATCCTGAATCATCTATAACTCCATAGGGTCTCTCTGATCCTTTTCTAAGTTTTGTTTGTTTGCTTGTTTGTTTTGTCAATTGTGGGGCTGGGACTCTGGGCCTGGGCACTGTCCCGAGCTCTTCAGCTCAAGGCTACTGCCCTAATCCTTGAGCTACAGCGCCACTTCTAGTTTTCTAGTGATTAATTGGAGATAAGAGTCTCAAGGTCTTTAGTGCTGGGGCTGACTTTGAACAGCTATCCTCAGATCTCAGCCCTCTGAGTAGCTAGGATTATAGGCATGAGCCACCGTGCCCAGCTCTTTCCTAAGTTTTTAAATAAAGTGACAGGTGGGAAGTCTAGGCATGTCCCAGGGAGTGGAAGTGAGGTGAAAAGTCTACAAAAAGGCAAGAGCCATTCAGAGATGGGATGCAGAGGACAACACTGACAATCTCACCATTCTTCTGAGATCAGCACTAACCAATACACAGTGAGCCTCACCAAGCTTCAACTGTCAGACATCAGAGTGTTCACACAAGGCTCCTCCAGAGTGTGAGATTGCCACACCCACAACCCCTACAATTATATCCCTTACAGAATTATACTGAGCCTCGAAGGGCAGAAAGGTCATTACCTGTGGAATCTGTTTAACCTATGAATATACCTGAGGGGCCAGAGAAACCAAATGCCTGCTGATTGATAAGATTGAAATGTCCTCCTTTGACCTAGCCAGGAACCAAGTTGTGTGGATAGTGAGGTCATGGGTCAGAGAGAAGAGGCAGCAGCTGTGAGGGGGAGTACCTCTTCCTTCATCAGTCCCTGGTCTGACTCCAGTGTGCAGAGGAGGCAGGGCACAGAATTTCCGATGCCTAGAATCCTGTTCATCCAACTCCACACCCAACTCAGTAAAACTAGCAGTCACTTGTGGGAGAAAGTAGGTGTAAAGAGTAGGAAATAGAAAGGCACAGAAGGTGGGGGGAAGAGAATTAGGATTGGAGTGCAATGTGGACATCTGGTAAGGCAATATAGTGGGGCTTGGAGGATGGCCTCATCATGGAGCCTTGTTTCCTGGGGACTTTAGGTTACTGTCCTTGCTTGTTGGGTATGTTTCTTTGTGATTGCAGGGGCCTTACTGAATACAAACCAAGCACTCACTGGTCTAGGTGACACAATCTGTGTCTGGACTAAGAAAAGCAGATATGGCACCAGACTTAGTCCTGATAGGGAGATGATTTAAAAAAAAATAGAATCCTCTTCTCTGAAAGCTATTGATTTAGATACTCTGCATGTGGCAGATAGTCAGTACAGGTTTGTCTCCATCAGTAGCTAAGAGAGTCTAGTCAGAGTATGAAGTAAGAATGTGCCATGGCAGGTACCAATGTCCTGACATTATGGCAGGTTTTTCTCCAAATCATGTCACTCTAGACCCATAAACTGGTTGCTATGGAAGGAGCAAGAAGGTAGCACTGGGTGTTGGCCACAAGACCAGTCATTTTGTGAAAGGGGTACAGTCTTCCTGAATGACCCTCTCCAGGCCTTAAAGAAATGTCACACAATTACTGCATTAACAACCTGGGCTAAAAGAGAAGTAGAGATGTAACTTTCCCTCTTCTGTTGGGGCAGGAGAGGGTTGGCCATAAAGATGTGATGGCAATTTAATTATTTCTCTATAAATCTTGAAATGGAACAAATACATGTCATTCAAAGAGCTACATGCTCATTATGAGTCATGTGTGTGGACATACATGCACAAGATGCACACAAATACCAGAGACTGAACTCAGGGCCTCAAGCTCTTGCTCACAACTGATGCTTTTCTACTTGAGCCATACCTCTAGCCCAGGAATTTCCTGATTAGTGTCCTAATCTTTTCTTCCTGGGCTGGATTCAAATGGTGAGTCTCAAATCTCAGTCTCCTGAGTAGCTAGAATTACAGGGTAAGCCACCAGCACTCAACTTCATTATAGGTTTTATCAATCATTTCTCATGTCTCCCTTACTTAGAAACATGGTTGGTTGTGAAGACATGGAACAAATGGCAGCCAGAGAGACCCTGCTTCTTTCGACAGGAGGGACAGAGACGAAAGCAGAAATTTGTTTTTATTGGGTTTTGTTAGTGAAATAAGGATTGAGCTCAGGAGTCCTGGCTCCTAGTCTGATGCCGTGGCATCATGGGTTTTCAACCCATCTCAATGGATCATGTTATTTCTGCCCCGTGCTCTGGGGAGATGGTCATTTTTCTGCTCCTCTTACGACTCCTCCCTCTTGACATCTGGCAGATCCGGGCGGCTATTCGAGGAACTGGAAGCAAGCACAACAGGTGCTAGGGAGGTCATGATGATCAGCCCAGACTCCAGGCCGTGCCCTGGCTTGGCCCGGTGGGTTGAGAGCTATGAAGCTAAGTGTGAGCGCCGTCAAGAGACCCGAGAGAGTCGGCGCTGCCGCCCCAACGTGACCACTTGCCGCCAGCTGGGGAAGGCGCTGCGGACTCAGCACAGAGAGCAGCTCCAGAGAGCCCGACAACAGCAGTTCTTCAGGAGAAGGAACTTGGAAGTGGAGGAGAAAAGTCAGGCCCGGCATCCCCAGGCTAAGGAGCAAGGTCCCTCCAGGAGGCCAGGCAGAGGGACAAGCCAGACAAATGCCCTCAAGGAGCTACTCTTCTGTGTCAACAGAATCCCATCTTCTGTACAGCAGGTGGGTCATACCCAGACACATACTATGTTGTGGGGGTAGAGGGAACACCATGGGAATGGATGGGTTCAAGGCCACTATCAAGGGATTAAAAGTCCCCTCTTGTACAGCCATATAATAATATACTATTAGTACATTTGCATGCATTAACACGCAAATGTTATGCACATTAGCTTATATGACATATCAGCATATAATACGTACATGTGGACGTATACATATATAACATATTAGCATATGCTACTATATTAGCATACCTATATCATAGCATGTATTACTATGCTATGGTAATCTGCCATAGTGCCCAGAAGTTAATAACAAGCCACAGAAATATACCTTTAAAGCCATCTGTGAAGCTGGGCATGGTGGCTCACACCTATAGTCCTAGCTACTCAGGAGGCTGAAATCTGAGGATTAAGATTCAAAGCCAGCCAGGGCACAAAAGGACCTGAGACTCTTTTTTTTTTTTTTAATTGTAATTAATAGAAGGATTACATTACATTCACCAGATAGAAGGTGCATTACTTCACAAACATTGATAACCCTTCTCATATTTTTTGTCCTGATTTCCCTCCCCCCACCTCCTCCCCTCATCTTGTTTTCTCCCCTACCCTATCCTATTTCAAATAAACATATATATAATATACCAGATAACAAGGTAAGATACTGTAACAAGATGAGATAACCAAGGGACAGCAAAAGAGATGAGAAATAACATAGTACATTAACAACAACAATCACACATTATATGGCTCTTGTTTCCATATAAGGACCTAAGACTCTTATCTCCAGTTAACCTCTGGAGAACGGGAAGTGGGGCTTGGCTCAAGGGTAGGGTGGTAGCCTTGAGCTGAAGAGCTCAGGGACAGTGCCAAGGATGTGATCAAGCCCCATGACCCCCCCAAAAAAAAGAGAAAAAAAGAAAAAATTTTAAAAAGCCATCTGTGAAATATGAATCATAATGATTCTAGCCACTTGCACATTCAGAGGAAGATGTTGGGATGGTTTTATTTGCTTAGCACTTTTTTGTTTTGTCTTTACCTTCTAGGAGAGAAAAAATAATTACAAAAATAACCTCATTGGAATGTTCTTCTCTATTGCCTGCATACAGGCCTATATACCACATTGAGTGGTATGCAAGTGCACACAAATGTATCAACTGAACTGTGATAGATTCAAGGGGGAATTCCACTAGCATGCTTCCTTAGAAAGGCAAAGTCAATGAAATAAATACCAGGCAGGGGGTAGTTGAAGGGAGTGGAGTGGGGCCAAGGGGAAAGAGGTACAGGAAGGAAGAAGAAACTAAAAGAGAATTTAATCAAAAAATTGGTGTAAATTCTGCAAAATTAAATAGTGAGGGAAGGAGTAGATAGGTCAATGATGGGTGAGAATGTTGACAGGGATGACATTGATCAAGGTGTCTTGTGCTCATAAACTTGTCTGTCTTGTCCTTTGTACAACTACTTAAAGATAATAAAAAAAAGAAAAACTAAAAGAAAAAAATAACATCATTGCTATATCTAGTATCGGTCAAATTTCAGCCATCTATGCATACCTTCTACCTGTCTTATAATTTTCATTCAGCTCTCATCCATCAAATATTTTGAAGGCTTGTTATATTTCAGGAACACAGGCCAGTCATCTTGATGCCTCTACACAGACAGACAGACAGACAGACAGACAGACACACACACACACACACACACACACATTTTCTTCTGTAAGGCTACAGTTCCTACTTATCTTTTTTCCTTGCACCATTCTGACTCCATTACATTGCCTGATCCAGGAAGCCTTCCCTGGCTTCTCTAGGCTACCTCTGCTTTCTGTGGGCCTGTGAGATAATGAAGCTAAGTCTATGTAACTCACAGAGAATACTAGTATGATCCAGAAAGGAACAGTAGACTTTTTGAATTTGTTTCAACATGAATATAAAAAGAGCACTCTAAATTGTGACAACCCCACACTACAGCATTCTCACGATAACTACCTACTTTGCCTTCTCTTCACACAAAACCTCAGTGATTCTGCAGCTTTAGACAAGGGTGAAGGAAGCAGCTTTCAATCTTCATTGCACTGGCAGGGAACTGAGACCAAAAAGGCAAGATCTGAACCCAGATTATTTATTCCCAACTCAGATTATTTATTCCCAACTCAGACCGTTTGGATTACTATAACAAACTCCCATACAGGGTAGCTTAAAGAATATACACAAAGTTAGTTCTCACAATTCTGGAGTCTGGAAGATTCCAGCAGATCTGAAGTCGGGCGGGACACTTCCATATATACACATTGTATTCACCCAGGATGGAAAGCAGGCAAGGATGCAAGCAAGGTCTATCATGTATCTTCTGACAAGGGCACAAATCTTATTCATGAGGGCTTCACTATCTAACATATTTATTTCTCAAAGGCTCTGCCATTAAATTGGGAGTTGGAATTAACCAACCCAATCACCAGTTCCCCTTCAAAATATCATCTGGAAATTTCTTCTAATTGATTCTTTTTTCAGTATCTCTCACTTGCTTTCTAAGGTGACAGGAACCAGCTCTCAGGTGTCACCAATTCAGCATCATCCTTCCACAAGTATCCAGGGAGATCTGTCGACTCATCACTCCTCACAGACTGGGGCCTTTCTACTACAAGCCTCTCCCACCAAGAAGCCACACAGACACCACCGGGGTAAGAGCAGAGCTCCCTCATCTGTGGAAAATCCTGCCTATTAGCCCAGCTCATTAGCAATGGAAAGTCTCTGCCCCTTCCCATTTCTGAATCACTTTATCCTCTGTCTCTCAGGCACGCAGACAAAGGCAGAAAAGGCACAGTCAACAATTAAGAATGATGCCAGTCAGCAAACCGAGTGAGTTCCTGACATGTTTATGCCTCTAGCCTTCATACATCTCATCCATTTCTCGTGTGTGTGTGTGTGTGTGTGTGTGTGTGTGTGTGTGCGCGCGCGCGCGCGCGCGCGTGTGTACTCTAGTGTGCCAGTACTGGGGCTTGAACTCAGGGCCTGGGTACTGTCCCTTAGCTTCTTTTGCTCAAGGCTAGCACTCTACTACTTGAGCCACAGTACCACTTCCAGCTTTCTCAAAGCTAGAGCTCTAGCACATGAGTCTGAGCACCATTTCTGGCTTTTTCTATGTATATGTGGTACCGAGGAATCAAACCTGGGTCTTCGTGCATGCTAGGCAAGCACTCTACCACTAGGCCAAACTCCCAGCCAGACTTCCAGTCCTCAGGTCTCTCTCTCCAGAGTTGTTAGGATTACTGGTGTAAGCTACCAACACCCAGCCATTTATCTTTTTTCATCTTTAATTGACAAAGAGAAGTCCCTTCACCATCCTACTTGCTTTCCAGAAAGGATCCCAGAAGCAACTGCTTCCTAACTTGCTTGATCTTTTGGCTCACTGTCATGTTTTGTTTTTCTCTTCCCAGTTATGGAGTTGCTATTCTGGATAAGGTAAGAAAATCATCACTTTGAAGAAGCTAGGTCAAATGGCTTCTAAGCCCTGACATTCTGGTATTCCCTGATATACTCACACTGGGATGGAGGGATATCTTCATGGATTACCAGAGGGTGTTGAGCATGTATGCAGGCTTAAGGGTAGGTACCATGTCAGACTTAACACTCAGAGAGCTGTCACCCAGGAGCCAGCTAAGACCCTAGTTCTACATTCTAGTATTTCAAGAGACTGAGTCTTTCTGAATGTCCCTTTTCTCTTTCTTTCTAGGAAATCATCCAGCTTTCAGAGTACCTCAAAGTAAGTGGCCTGGCAACCTCTACAGTCACTGTATCCCTTCACATACTCCAGCTTTCTCATCCAGGTTAATATTATCCTCTTGCATTTTGCACTTCAGGAGGCTCTACAAAGGGAACTGCTCCTAAAACAGAAAATGGTGGTTCTCCAAGACTTGCTGTCTACCCTGATTCAGGCTTCTGACAGCTCTTGGAAGGTAAGTGATAAAAAATCTTTGGATAAAGCTAATGTATTTCTGTATGTACCCATTGCATTTTTCTTGGCATACCATCTAGCAAGAACAGAGACTGTCTTACAACTGAACAGTATGTTGGGAGCTAGTTGCCAATGCCTCACACCTGCAATCCTAGCTACTCAGGAGGCTGAGATCTGAGGATTGTGGTTTAAAGCCAGCTCAGGCAGGAAAGTCCATGAGACTCCTATCTCCACTAAAGTACCCAAGAAAGCTAGAAGTAGAGCTGTGGTTCATATGGTAAAACACTAGCCTTGAGCAAAATATCTCAGGGACAGAGCCTACGCCATGAGATCAACCGCAGAACTAGCCAAAAACAAAGAAACAAAAAATGTATACTAGGATGTAACAAGAGGTATGGGAAGGGAGAGCATGGTTAATGTCTGTGATTTTTTTTTTCATACCAATATTCATCCACGCCAGCCTGCCCCCAGACATGAGTGTCAGAGTGGGAAAGGACCTTAGATATCATCTAGTCTCATCTCATTTTTCCCCTGAAGAAATAAAGTCTTAAAGAGGCCAAGTAACTTGCCCAAAGTTTCATAGCTAGTTAGTGAAAGAACTGGAACCTCAAAAGATCAGGACTCTAATTTTAATCTATTATTTCTATACACATTCACAAATCATGTTCTTCCTACAGAGCTCTGAGACAGCATCAGAAATAATGAGATTGTTTAGGCAGCACTCCTGCATTTACAGAATTCATGATTTTGTACAGGAGACAGATGCCTAAGCAATACAAAGATAAGGGGGGAAACATGTGTTCAGGATATACTACACTAAAATCTGGAATGAATGATTCCCAAGAAGAGAACCAAGGGAATGTCTATAGTTATGGAAATATTTGCCAGGCAAATGTAGAAGCAGAAATAGTAACTTAGGCAGGAGATAAAAAGCAGGCAACATATAGTGGTTAGATATTATAGAAAAAAATGGTTCTTCATCTTCATTTATAATCCTAGGACCTTTTGTACTATTTTCTTAATTACTGAAATTCCAAAGTGCTTTTTATATTTATCATATTAGAACATGCCTCTTAATAATTACAGAAACTTAGAAATATTTATTAATTTTGAACTAACAAGGCAAGGGCAGGGCATGGGTGGCTCATACCGATAATCCTAGCTACTCAGGAGGCTGAGATTGAGGATCGCAATTTGAAGACAACTTGAACAGTAAAGTCCGTGAGACTCTTTTTTTTTTTTTTTTTTTTTTTACCAGTCCTGGGCTTGAGCTCAGGGCCTGAGCACTGTCCTTGGACTTTCTCAAGGCTAGAGCTCTACCACTTGAGCCTCAGCACCACTTCCGACTTTTTTCTATGTATGTGGTACCGAGGAATCAAACCCTGGTCTTCATGCATGCTAGGCAAGCACTTTAACCACTAGGCCAAATTCCCGGCCCCAGTCTGTGAGACTCTTATTGCCAATTAAGCACCAAACACTGGAAGTGGAACTGTGGCTAAAGTGGTAAAGCAAAAAGTGGTCTTGAGCAAAAAAGCTCAGAGACAGTGCACAAGCTCCTTCAAGCCTCAGGACCGTCACAAAAAATAAACTAGTACTAGTAGTAGTAGAAGTAAATTATGATATACAAATATAAAATATTTTGCTCCCAATACTGGGGATTGAAACTAGGGCTTAACATTCTACTACTTGAGCTACACCCCATTTCTTGTGAAGGGAGTAGCATTGTTTTACATTTTTTCACTTAATATCTACCTGAACAAAAGACTGCTAAATTCTCCTGTTTTCAGGTGGGTTCAATTTCTTGCAATACATTCATTTGATGTCTGTGAAGCAAAGTTGATTACAAATACAATTAGTCAAAGAAAAGAAAGGCTGAAGATCATGTAAAAGGGTCTCAAGGACTCTCACGGATTTTTCAGACTCCGTAGTAAAACTGGTATGTTCATATTTTCAAGCAGGATGATGCTACTACTGATAGGATATAGTAAGACGCAGCATGAAACCCAGTAGCCTCCATAAACATTGTGCCCTACCAAGAGGACGTCTTGTGCTTAGACAAAGGAACAAGGAGAAGGTAGGAGACAGAGCCAAGAAATGTGCAGTGATATTTAAAGGACTTCTCAAGCTCAGCATTTCCTCCTCACGGCAGTCACTGAACCTGGAGTTGAGAGGAAGTCATTTACATTGGCAGAGCGCGAGCCTGGAGCAGACAGCAGTGTGTGCCAGGTGGTTTCCGGTGCTGCACCAAACTAAGATCATCGCACTCACAATTGTCCAACAGACATTTGATAGGTTCCAACTTGCTGCTGGACCCTGTGCTTCAAAAGTAGAGTCTTGGCTCTTAAGGAGGAAGACAGAGTGATATAATGTACTCTACAACAGTATGATACAATGATAGTGGTAGTTAGGCATTGGTGACTTACGTCTATACTCCTAGCTACTCAGGTGGCTGAGCTCTAAGGATCAAAGTTCAAAGCCAGGCCAGGCAGGAAAATACATGAGACTCTGATTGCCAATTAACCACCAGAAAATGAGAAGTGGAATGTGGCTCAAAGTGGTAGAAAACTAGCTTTGAGCAAAAGAACTCAGGGACAGCACCTAGGCCCCGAGTTCAAGCCCCACAACTGACCAAAAAAAATTATGACAATTATATAATGTGATACAGGGAAGAGGGAAGGTTCCACTAGCAAGAGGTCAAAGTAGCTGAGTCCTGAGGGATGTGCAGCTTTCAGTCAGCACAGAAGTAGAGTAATGGACAAAAGGAGTAAAAAGGAAAAGAACGTTTAAAGGAACCAGATTGTTTCCTAGCCTAAATATCAAAAAGCATGGAATGTGACTGGAATATCATAGTACTAAAGAAAGAACCTCAGACAGCTTTCAAATTATGAGACTGGAACCTTTTTCTGTTGAACAGTTCAACAGAGGGGGGTGGTCATGGGGTTTGAACTTGGCCTAGGGGCTGTCCTTGAGCTCTTCGGCTTAAAGCTACTGCTCTACCCTTGAGCTAAGCCCCACTTCCTGTTTTCTAGAGGTTAATTGGAGATAAGATTCTCTCTCAGGTTCTTTTGTGCCTGGGCTGGCTTTGAACCTTGATCCTCAGATCTCAGCCTCCTGAGTAGCTAGCGTTATAGGCCTGAGCCATTACACCTGGCTTATTTTTATCTTTTAATTATCTTTAAGTAATGTATACAGTATCAAATTTAAAATAGTGTATGAAACCCCTTTTTAAAGGGAAGACACATTTATACACATGTGCACACTCTTGTGTGACTGCAAACTTTTTGAACGCACATGAATACATGCTGTCTCTAGTTTGAGAAATGCTGCTCTAGGCAAGAAGCAGCTGATTTGGGTCAAAAGTCCCACATTTAGCACCTTACAGTGTGCTTAACCCTTATCGTGAAACTAAATTGAAAGTTAATTATCAGTAGTGGGGTTTGTTGTTTTTATTCTTTTGTTTTGGTGCTAATCCTGGGTTTGAACCCAGGGCCAAGGTGCTGTCCCTAAGCTAGCTAGCTTGTTTGCTTGCTTTTCTTTCTTCCTTCCTTTTTTTTTTTTACTTTTTTGCTTCAGTTGTGGAGTTTGAATTCAGGGCCTGGGCCGTGAGCCTCTTTGTGCTCAGGTCTAGTGCTCTACCACTTTGAGCCACAGCACTGCTTCTGGTTTTTTTGAATACTTTATTGGAGATAAGAGATTCACCAGAATTTTTCTGCCCAGACTGGCTTTGAACCATTCCTCAGATCTCAACTCCTTCTTAAATAGCTAGGATTACAGGTATGAGTAGCAGTAGTGTTTGAAAGTTTCTCCAACAATAAGGACCCTGGCTCTGAGTGGGGATGGGAGCAGTAGAGACTCAACCTAAATAAGCTGCACTCAGAACTTGAATTATAACAAGCTTGGTGGAGATGAGGAAGATATTTTAAGATCCATGTCTAGCATAAACTTCAAGGAGAGTTTCACCCATTCTCCAGCCATAGAGCAGAAGTTCTCTGGTTTTGTTTTTTTCCCCTCCCTATTCCAACCCCTCCCAATCCTCACTCTTCTCCATCCCCACCCTCTCCCATTTTTTTAAACAAAATAGTCTCCAGCTCTTCCATTAAGAGCTCCTACTTTTCAAATGTGATAAAGGAACTCTATCACTCCATGAAAGCTTCAACTTCACTGGAAGGACAACTCTTGTCAGATACCTTTGTGGTGTCTGGAAAGATAATTAGAATAATAATAAAATATTATTGAATAGAGTAATAATTCAAACCAGGACTTGGACATCCAGCCTGGTTCACAGCTCACTTTTTTCATTAGGCCACCCTGAGTTGAACCTGCACGTGTAGTAATGCTCCGACTGAGCTATTAGAACCCCAAGGATAAACACACCATTGCTTCCATTTCTAAATGGAATCCTCATGTAGCCCAGGCTGCTGCTGAGAATGCTGTATTGGTCACAACCTTCAGAGTAGAAAGTATTTAACCAGTTGATAAAAATTCAATAGGCATTGGGCAATACAAAAACAAGAACAGGATACCATTGGGTTTTCAGATCTGCAGAGTAGAGTCACGATCTTGAGATGACAGAATAGCAGGGGATTGGTTACAAGTCCTACGCAACCTCTGCTACAACAGACGAGCTGGGGCTGGGTTTCTGTGGTGAGTTGGCAGTGTTTCAGAGAACAGAGAGGCGGGAGGGGGAAACTAAGCAGAAGCGGGAGCTGAAGCCCTCAGACTGGCACCATGTGTATATGATTTCGATTTTACTTACAATTAACTGTGTCCTCTGGACTCTAGGCTCTTCTGCCTAGAAGGTCAGAAGCAGCCCTGTAAGAAATGATTCTTCCCACATACTGTAACTCTGGGCTCCAGTGCAGAGACAACTGGGGCTCAGATCAAGAAACTACATGGCCCATTTGCAACAACTTGGCTATAGCTTTCATGCCTGCCCTGGGAAGTCTGGGAAGGCAGAGCTGTGCACAAGATTTTGTTCAAGCCCCAAAACTTGGGTGGCCCTTTATCTCCACTGAAGGGACCAAGTGAATTGTCTAGTATTGCAACATGAACGGAAAAGTAATCTAGGGTTGAACTAAAATACAAAAGTAGCCAGACAAGGCAAAATGTTGAACAAAAGCCATACTACAGGACAGAGGAGGGAGGAAACTATTCAAAAAATTATAGGAGGCTGCAGACATTTGTCAGTATTTGGGTCCTGTTTTCTTTTCGAGTTCCAACAAGACAGGCAATCCTTAAACATGGTGGGTTTGATCACATTCTTCAGAAGAATCCAGGCAAAGGAAAATGCATGGAATCGGTAGATACAAACCAGGGCAGATGGGTGGCACCAGCTGATTTCAGGACTTGAGGATGAATAGGCCACTTGGGGAAGGCAGCAGATTTACCACTTACCCCAAGGCTCAAACAGTAGAAGTCTTTGTCCATCTCTTTCATCTGTCCCCAAGCCCTGTAGTTATTATAGATGCCATATCCCTGGCTTTCCAGCTCTCTTTCTCTCCCATGAGACATTGGGGAAAAACATTAATAGCAGGAGTCACTTAAAAAACTTGGTTTTGGCAAAGTTTTTTGCTTTTGCAAGGCCAAGCTGAGTAACACAGGAAGCTGAAAGGGTGGGGGCACCCCTCCCCCCAACCCCCATGGTTAGAAGAATTAGTCAAACTAGATCAAAACAGGAGTTGTGCTGTGCAATACCACTTCCTGCCTCCCCAAGGCACCCCAACACTCATCTAAGGACGTAGACCTGAAAAAAGAGGCCCTTCCTCTGTCCCTACTCTGTTACAGACCTCAACTTCCATGAGGATTGAAAACATCCAGGCCTCTGACTGAGAGGATCCACAATATCCCAGTCAGAAGATAAGTGGAATTTCTAGAAACCACAAGCATCCCACATGGCTTGGATGAAAAAGTCAGAGAAAGAATATGAAAACCAGTTACTGGTAACAAGGCCCATGGCTATTTCTCTGGGGAACTTGCTATCCTTGTGGCACCTCAAACCCTATTTCTCCCCACCCTCGCCTCTGCCCCACTGCCAAGACCCTCCTGAGAATAACATCCCTACCTTGCAAAAAGAAGGAAGTATATATGTAGGGAGGAAAAAAGGCAGGAGGTGGCTGGGAGTTTGACCTAGTGGTAGAGTGCTTGCCTAGCATGCACGAAGACCAGGGTTTGATTCCTCAGTACCACACAGATAGAAAAAACCTGGAAGTGGTATGTGACTCAAGTGGTAAAGCTCTATCCTTGAGAAAAGTCCAAGGACAGTGCTCAGGCCCTGACTTCAAGCCCCACAACTGGCACAAAAAAAAAAAAAAAGCAAGAGGTAAGTTGTTAGCAACTCAGCTGAAATGTTGAAAAATTTAAAAACAGAAGGTCTTATCCTGCCCACTTTTTTCTTTTCTTAGACAGTTCAAAATGCTGTTACCTAGATGCACAAGGCTCCAAGTTCTACACTCAGCAACACACAAAAATTAAAAAGGCATTGTATTCCAGAGCATTGGTAGCTCAAACCTGTAACCCTAGCTACTGTTGAGCCTAAGATCTGAAGACCAGTGTTCAAAGCCAGCCCAGGTAGATAAATCCAAGAGACTTATCTCCAACCAACCATCAAAAAAGCTGAAAGTAGGGAAGTGGCTCAAGTGGTAGAACATGAGGCTTGAGCTCTTAGCATCCAGGCCCTGGGTTCAAGCCCCATAAAAAAAGAAAAAGAAAAAGATTGGTTTCTCCTCGGGTTAATGGTGTCTATCTTTCCTCTTTGTTTCCATGTGGTCCCTTCTTATTCCATCCTGGTGTCCTGATCTCCTCTCTTTATGAACATATCTCCATGCTGAATTACTGCCCAGCCTAATGGCCTCATAGTAACTTAATTAGTTCTTTAAAGACACAATACCTAATTCATAACCAGTTATTTTGATATTGTTTGCAAGAATTCTATGAAAATGGTCTTATTAACTTCCAAAGACATAGGAAAAAATGATAAATATTTAGCTGATTGAAAATTAGCAAATAATTCTAACCTAACAGAGCTTTAGCATAATCAACCTTCATGATACAATAGCCATGTAAATAATATATTTAAATAATAATTTTAAAAGGAGAAAAAAATTCTGAATAATGAGATTATGGGAGTCAGAATTGCCCACGAGAAAAGAGATGCTTTCATTACTGTATTCATTTACTTATTTAAATTTTTGGTATAAATGCTGATGCTTGTTCAGGGTAACTTTTTTATTCAACTAGCTTTCACCACTTGAGAAACACCTAATTGGAAATAAGAGTCTCACAGATTTTCTTGCCTGGGCTGGCTTCAAACCATGATCCTCAGATCTTAGTCTCCTGGGCAGATAGAATTACAGGCATCTGGCTAATGTATTTTGTAAATGTATTTTACTGGAAAGGACAAAAATATGTATTTAGTTATATATAATTCAAGTATAACTTAAAATTAAATCCACTCCATTTATAGATATAAAGTCACATAATAGAAAAAAAAGACAATACCAAATATGGACATATTCTAAGGTACTGAGGATTACAGCTTTCCACATATAAATGGATGAGGGCATATAAATGGATAAACAAAGGTGCACAATTTTGCCATAAGCAAGACAGAATCCCTATTTTCCCAGGAAAGGGGGACCCCCATTATCTTTACTGGCCTTACTAGCCTGTTCTTTTTTTTATTTTGGGCTTAGCATCAGTACTTGGGCTTAACCTCAGGACTTCATACCCTAGCTTGGCTTTTTCCCCTCAAAGCTGGTGTCCTACCAGCTCTACTTGAGCCACACTTCCACTTCTGACTTTTTAGGGGTTAAACTGGACATAAGAGCTTGGATTTGTCTACTGGGGCTGGCTTCAAACCATTATCCTCAGATCTCATCATCCTGAGTAGTTAGAATTACAGGGTGAGTCACTGGCAACTGACTTTACTGGCCTATTTGTTCTATATAATACAGGGGTTCTATACAGATGTGGGGTGCAGAAGTGCCTATAGGGGAAGAAAAAAGGACATCTTAGAGGTGTTCCTTCCAGTGACTCTCTCCTATGGTCCCTGAGCCATTTGCTAAAGAACCTCAAGGTAAAAAGAAGACTTGGGGGCCAGGAGTTTGGCCAAGTGGTTAAAGTGCTTGCCTAGCATGCATGAAGACCCAGGTTCAATTCCTCGGCACCACATACATAGAAAAAAGCCAGAAATGGTGCTGAGGCTCAAGTGGTAGAGCTCTAGCCTTGAGAAAGTCCAAGGACAGTGCTCAGGCCCTGAGCTCAAGCCCAGGACTGGCAAAAAAAAAAAAAGAAGAAGACTTAGGAGGCCAATCTGAATCGTCCTTGTCTAGTCCAGAGTCCCATTCAAACATCCTGCTGTCACTTCTGCTCCCCCTACTTCCTGAAATAAATTAGTAACATGAGCATTTTTGAGCCATGTGTCAGGCATGGGCTGGGAATAGAGTACATTTCTTTGCAGATCGTATTTTGTCACAGGCTTATTATCTCCTCCTATTTTCTCTAGGGACAACTTAATGAGGACAAACTGAAAGGCAAACTGAGGTCCTTAGAAAACCAGCTCTATGCTTGTACCCAGGTAAGCATTCTGGAGGATGTTTCCAGCCCATGAATCTAAAAGTAAAGCGTGTACTTGAATCTTAATCTTACTTTCTAGGAAAGTGCTACCAGGTATGAATTAACATACCTATTCTGTTTGCAAATTTTTCATTTTAGTCTCTATTATATGAGTTCTGCATCCTCCCCTCTCTTTCTCCTAGTATCCACCCCTTTGCACCCTGGGAAAGAATCCAGCACTAAAAATGTTATGGCCTACTGGAAAACCTAGAAAACTCCCGCAACTATAGAAAATTACTTTTGATAAATATGTGTAGTACCCTGCTAACTCCATAGGTCCCAATATTCAAACAGATTAGATGTTACAAGAAAGTTCTGAAAAACTGAGTTTTGTTTCTTAGTTTGTGCACCCTTTAGAAGAAAGGTACAGTATTGCTCTTATTTTTTGTTCTGGGACCTTATATAGTGTTGGGGGCCGAGCAATGCCATTCTAATAACTTTCTGCTGAGACCTGTAGTAGGGGTAAACAAGTGGACCTCTTTATCCTGCCCACCTGTTGTGCTGATAGGCTCCCGCACCCAATATAAGGAGGGGAGTTTTAGAGATTCCTGCCTTGATGAAGCTGCGTGGCGTTTCTGTTTGTGCTCCGGAGAAGCAAGGCTGAGTGCGGGAGGACAGTGGGCCCTCTCCTCTCACAGCTTGGACTGGTTGGGGTGTGCTTTTCCCCATCCCTCCTCAGGAGGGACTGGGGATGAAGGACCCCGACAATATAGCGTCAGTAATCTCTTCATCTGACCTAATCTCGGCTTACAAAAAAAAATCAAGAAATCTGATTCCATGCTTAAGAAATGGTAGATGCCCAACAAGTGAGAATATGCAAAGTATGAAGCTAGGAGGAGAGGAACAGCTGGTGGACTTTACTTATGCGGAGTGAGAGAAAGTAGCATTGGACTTGCCATCAAGAATCGTTTATAATATGACCTGCTTTGTTAAGCTCTTATGAACTTAAATATGCCAACCAGGCTTTTTACGTTTAATATACTTTTTACTAGATTATATATTTACAAACATCATAACAGGAAAAATAGAAATAGAGGCAAGATATTTTTGAAAAGTCTAACATAAGAATGCAATTAAAAAAACAGTGCAATGAGAGGAACATGTTTTCCACTTACCATAAATTAGACTCAAGGTGTTAAAAATCTGATATATACCAGGAGTTTGGCCTAGTAGTGGAGCGCATGCATGAAGCCCTGGGTTTGATTCCTGGGTACCACATACACAGAAAAAGCCAGAAGTAGCACTGTAGCTCAAGTGGCAGTGCTAGCCTTGAACAAGAAGTGTCCAAGGACAGTGCCCAGGCCCTGAGTTCAAGCCCCAGGGCTGGCAAAAAAAAAAATCTAGATATATGTGTGTTCATATTAATAATGGGATATTTAAAGGTGTGTTTGTCTCCCAAGTATTGTCATCCTGTAGACAGTTCAAGGCATGATGGTATACCATATGGAGCACTTCAGAAATTCCAATAGCATAATAAGCCAGAACTTTGATACTCCTTGTGTGTTCTTCAGACCATCGGCAATGAATGACCTTTCTGGAAACCATTAAAAAGCTAAAAGGAAACTTACTGATAGAGAGTGCTGAGGCCTTGAAAAATAATAGTAATAATCAGAATTATGGAAAGGAGGAAATCATTTAAATCACTGTTAGAAATAGATACTTGGAGGGGCCGGGAGTTTGGCCTAGTGGTAAAGTGCTTGCGTAGCATGCACGAAGACCCAGGTTCGATGCCTTGGTACCACATACATAGAAAAAAAAGCCGGAAATGGTGCTGAGGCCCAAGTGGTAGAGCTCTAGCCTTGAGAAAGTCCAAGGACAGTGCTCAGGCCCTGAGCTCAAGCCCAGGATTAGCAAAAAAAAAAAAAAAAAAAAAAGATACCGAATTAGAATCTGCATTTCAACAAGGCCCCTAGGTGATATGACTGCACATTAAAATCTGAAAGCTATAATCTTTATGGTAGAATTTATGCTGCACAACATGAAGTATAAGTAATATTGCCATAGGTCAGATTACTTAGAAGGAAAGAAAATTAAATAGGAGTTTTCATTTTGAGCTTAATTAAAAAAAATTAGGGACTTCGTAGTTCCTAGCTAAGAAAATTTTGAACTAATCATGATTATGAAATTAAGCCAGGAATAGGACATAAAATAGAAAGGTCCTACTAATTTCATAGGATTTTCTTCCCACTTGGTATTTTAAAATATCTTTCTCATAATGCCACATTTTAGTCAAAACAGCAAATATATATTGCCCAGTTTGGATAGTCAGACTTGGTAACATAGCAAGTCCAGTACTTAGAAAAGTAAAAGTGACAAGTCTAAAGTGTTAGGCTTACCTGCACTTAATACTGTCTTAACTTTAAGGGTGGCAAATACCAACCAAGGATTTAAGAGACTAAAATATAATGCAGAGTGCCAGTCCACTCATTTTCAACTGGGGATGAAGGATGAAGCTTGGCCAGTAACCAGCATGGTTAAGTCCATGTATGTCTTCAACAATCACTCCTGGATTTGTTTTGTTGTTGTTTTAACAAAGGTTTCAATAAGCCAGCTATCAGTGGCTCACACTTTAATTCTAACTACACAAGAGGCTAAGATCGGAGGATCTAAGTTCAAAGCCAGGCCAGGCAGGAAAGTTCATGAGACTCTTATCTCCACTAAAACCACCAAAAATAGGCTGGAAGTGGAGCTGTGGTTCAAGTGGTAAGCACTAGCCCTGAGCAAAAGAAGTTTAGGGACAATGACCAGACCAAGAGTTTCAAGCCCCAGAACTGGCACCCTCCCCCACAAAAAAAATCCAAATACATAAGACCCAATCACATATAAATAGAAAAATTTCCGAAGACCTCAAAACTAAATGGAAAGTGTTCCTATTGATTCCTAAATTTCCATTATCTGGATTACTGCTTACTCTCCAGGCTATCTAGAATTGATGGTAATAGCTGCTTGCCTTCTCCACAATTATAGGACAAAAAGATGAAGGGCATAGGTAGAGCCAGGCTCTTGGTGAATTTGCAAATCTGTTTTTGTGTTTTCCCTGTTACTGAAGCTAAGAGGAGTATTTTTTAAATGCATTCATTTTAAAACATTTATTGAGTTTACCAAAAAAATTCAGTTCTCTGGGGCTATTTTTGTTGTCGGTTTTCTTTTTTTGGTCAGTCATGGGGCTTGAACCCTGGGCCTGGGCACTGTTCCTGAGCTCTTCAGCTCCAGGCTACCACCCTAACCCTGAAGCCACGGCAACACTTTGGGTTTTCTAGTGGTTAACTGAAGATAAGAGTCTCTTGGACTTTTGTGCCCAGGCTGGCTTTGAATCTCGATCCTCAGGTCTCAGCCTCCTGAGTAGCTCGGGTTGTAGGCGTGAGCCACTGCACCCAGCAAAGATCTTTTCTTTTTTTTTTCAGCAGAAACAGCATTTTTCCCTACTATAAAGCTTCAGTATCAGTAAGGGAGAAATACTTTATTATTTTCAGTAGAGCAGAACAATGGAGGCTGGTAAGTGTACTATGCAACTGAATACTTAGAAGGATCACTTCATCCACAAGAAGTTAGGAGGATGGAGGTAGTTAAGATTTATCTGAACTGATGCTTGAATCTTGAACATGAATAAACAAGGTGAAAAGAGTGAGAGGCCCTAGGCAGAAACGGTGATTTGAGCAATGGAAGAGGCCAAAAGGCATGGTGCTTGGGGAACTCTACCTGCAAGCAGTTCAGCTTGGGTAAAGTAGGACAAAATAGCAGCCTGGGTTGTAAGCTGCCAAGTCAAGGAATTTGGACCTGATCCTTAGCAAATAGGAAGTAGCATGATCAGATCTGTACAAATGCAGATAAGAAGAGTATTCCATTAACCTATATATTAGTGTTAGAGTCTGAATTAAGGAATTATCCAAAAGGATGGAGAGGAGACGGATGTCAACTGTTTAGGAAGCTGACTTGATAAAGCTCAAGACAAACTGATTTCTGAGTTAGGAAGAGAAAAATTGATGACCCCCTTGGCTTAAGGATTAAAAGACTGGGTAGGTGATAATGCTAGGCATGAAAACAATGGATTTCAAAAGCCTTTGGAAAGCCTAGGGTGCAAGCCCCAGGGTGCAGTTTCAAAACCTATGACACTCACCTCTCATGGCCTAGGGGATCCCTGGAAAGAAGATGCCTATCAGATAATGGTATCTCACTGGAGGCAAGGACCAAATTCTTTTCATGTCTGTATCACAGGTCTTTTGGTACATGTAGGTTCAATGTGTATTTGTTGAATTGCATCACATTTTTAGAAATATTCCCCTTGGGGAATGAAAAAAGTACTATTAGAAATGGAAGACCAGAAACACAGCTATGAGCAGAAAGCCAAGGAGTCACTGCAGAAAGTGCTGGAGGAGAAAATGAGTGTGGAGCAGCAACTGGAGAGCACACAGGTAGGGATGCAGTGGTCCTTGAGCTGACAACCTCAGGGATAGCTCTGGGAACAACCCTTCTTCAGTGGAGAAGGCTTCCACCAGAACCAGCTCTCTGCTCTTCCTCAGCGGTCCCTAGCCCTGGCAGAGCTGAACTGTGAAGAGTGGAGAAGCCAGTATAAAGCTCTGAAGGAGGCCTGGAAGACCCTAGGGATCCAGCACAGTGAGCTAGAGAATCAACTCCACATCCTCCAGTCCAAACTGCAGGTACCAGGGGAGGCGGGCTAGGGTGAGAAAAACTGCAGAAAGCACTGAGCTTTTAGTTCCTCACTCAACTGCCCACTTTGTACCAGACTCACTGTTTTAACTCTGAAATATAAATCTGAGTTTAGTAAAGATACCTGACCTGCTCATGCAAATGAACTGTTCACTGAAATGACACTATCCCAATGCAAAAAGCAGCCCAACCCTTTGCATTTCTCATGAACTTACTCATGTCTTACCCCAACCTACTATATGAACGCCTTCTCAGTAGAATAGCAGTTTAGAATTGCACATAACTATGTGTGTACAACAAATACCACTAATTTGCTTGTGGGGTACTAACTCAGCCTGAGAATGCATTTTTTTAAGTGATTAGAGTGGACTGTTGGCATGAGTAAATGTTCCAAGAGTTCCAATCTGCTAGCTCGGAAAGGTAACCACCTCCTAATTCTTGGTTGTCTCATCTTTCAAAACGAAGGTAGTAAGCCAGGCTCATGCCTATAATCCTAGCTACTCAGGAGGCTGAAATCGAGGTTCAAAGCCAGCCTGGCCACTAAAGACCATGAGACTCTTTATCTCCAATTAACCACTAGAAAATGGGAAGCCTTACGACCGGGAGGAAAAAAATGAAGGCTACAGTACTTATATGATAGGATTGTTGTATGGATAAAACAGTAATCCATGCAAAAAAAACTTGATATAATGCCTGGCACATGTAAGCATGCAGTACATATTAGGCATTGCTTTGTGGAGATTTCACTTACATGGTTTGGAACTTTGAGGGTCTACCCTCAAAGTTGATCTTTACAATTTTTCTGAAATGGGTCTCTCATAGCATTTCGATAAGAAAACATGTATGAAACTTGTTAAAGGAGAGGACCTCCCTTGGCCATTATGCATAGCATGAACAACTCAACCTTTGTCCTTCTTCCCACCACCTGTAAGGCAATTTGTAAGCAGGTGTGGGGGACTGTTAAGTCTTAATTATGTGTGGAAATGGCCCTATTCCCCAGAGAAAATGAAAACATACAAAAGTTATACTCGGTATGTCTTAATCTAGAAATTTATCAAGGTGGCCAGACATGTCCCTTGTGGATGAATATTAAAAATGGAATGTACTGTTATAAATGTTAAAAGAAAGCAAAACGAAGAATCTCATGTTTTCATTCCCCTAACATGGTTTGTCCAAATTCAGCCATTTTCTGTGACTTTCCTCTTCCATTGGACTTCTCCCCATCTCTACCACGCACTAACCTGCTGTTGTGCTGGCCCTTCCTCCTTGCAGGGAGCTGACAGCAGAGATGCACAGCTCAATCAGGCCCTGAGACTTCTGGAGATGGAGCACCAGGAACTGCAGGCCAAGATTGAATGCCTACAAGGGGACAGAGACTTGTGCAACTCCAATACCCAGGACCTGCAAGGTATCCTCCTCCTCAAAAGCCTCAGGAGCATAAGGAACCATAGCAAGTGAGCTCAGAGAAAGAGGCTAAGGGGGGAAAAAAAGCTTCAGCCTTCGTTTGTTTGGCCTTATGATTTCATTTTTCCTTGAGGGAAGGGCAAAGCTATTTTAATCAGCCAAGACAAAAATTAATCTTGCTGCACTTGCATGAGCTCTCTTCTCCAGCCCATCCCCCTGGCTAAACCACAGCTGCTCCCATATTAGTCATGTGTCAAGGCCACATTCCTAATTTGAAAGGGAAAGGTCAGGGGAGACACTTGGCAGAATGAAAGCCTGTGCCGGCTGGGAAAAAGAACCAGAGTATAAATACAACTCTTAGTTCAAACCCTGTGGTGCAGACCCTTAGTTGTTGGTAAGATTCTTGGTTCCCGTTTCCCTCTTCAGAATGAGACAAGCAAATTATCCCACTTGACTATCAAAGACCACAGACAAGGCAGCACTTATTACTGATTTCCAGGTGTTGAGTTCATTAAGATGGCTTCTTCGAGTTCAGTTTGCACTGTTTCATTTTCAGATCAACTGAAGAGGTCAGAGGAGGAAAAACATGTCCTGATGACCAGAGTACAACAACTGCAGAGTAAGTTTCCTTTACAGAACCTCAAGTTGGCTCAAATAGCTTTTGGTGCATCTGGGGTTCCAGGTCCTCAAAAGGGTATTTGGAAAAGGGAATAGAGACCCTTACTTTTAAAGTCACTACTTTAAAGTAGGGTCATTTTCATAGCTCTTCACACATCACATCTTAGCCTGTTGTTTTTTATTTGTTCCCTTCCTATTCTTAACCTTACATGCTAATGTAACCACTTGCATTTCTGTCGGAACTGGACAACTAAAAAAATATTAGGAAGACTGGGCATAGTGGCTCGCGCCTGTAATCCTAGCTACCCAGGAGGCTGAGATCTGAAGATCTCAGTTCAAAGCCAGGCACTAAAATCTGTGAGACTCTTATCTCCAAGAGTAGGGCACTATGGCTCAAGGGGTAGCGTGGTAGCCTTGAGCTGAAGAACCCAGGGACAAAGCCCAGGCCCAGAGTTCAAGTCCTACAATAGACAAATATTAGCAGCCAGGAGTATGGCCTAGTGGTAGAGTGCTTGCCTAGCATGCACGAAGATCTGGGTTCAATTCCACAGGACCACATATATAGAAAAAGTAGGAAATGGTGCTGTGGCTCAAGTAGTAGAGCTCTAGCCTTGAGGAAGCCCACAGACAGTGCTTAGGCCCTGAGTTTCAAGCGCCAGAACTGGCAAAAAATCGTGTGTGTGTGTGTGTGTGTGTGTGTGTGTGTGTGTGTGTGTGTGTGTGTACATAATCCTGTCTACTCAGGAGGTTGAGATCTGAGAATTGAGGTTCAAAACCAGCCAGGCCAAAAAAGTCCCGAGACTCATTTCCAATTAACCATTCAAAAACTAGAAGTGTCAGATCATACACTATCCTAGAAGTGCCAGATCATACTCTAAAAGTTATCCAGCCACTGAGCTGGTGGCTCACATCTGTAATCCTAGCTACTCAGACAGCTGAGATCTGAGGGAAAGTCTGTGTACCATGCACTCACAGGCCACGCCCTCTCAAGTGTGCTTACATACTTTGCGCATAAAGGTAGTAGCTTGTTAAAACTGACATTATAGAAGGAAAGGTTCTCCCTGCTCCCCTATGCATACCATGTCCTAATGACTGTTGGATGTCTGCTACAAACACTTTACATCTTTTATTATTTCAGTTTATTTTTGTCTGGCATGGGCTTGAGCTCAGGGCCTCCATGCCATCCCTGCGTGTTTTTGCTCAAGGCTAGCATGCTAGCACTGTGAGCCACAGCTCCACTTCTGGTTTTCTGATGGTTAATTGGAAATACGACTTTTCCTGCCCAGGCTGGCTTTGAACGGTGATCCTCAAATCTCAGCCTCTTGAGTAGCTAGGATTATAGGCATGAGCCACCAGCACTCAGCTAGTTTACATCTTTTAAAATTGATACCACTTGAGGCCAAAAGGTTGTAATACTCAAAAGCAAGTTGAGACACATTAAGAATCTTCAGGAAGTGGAACAAGAGATAAAAAGAAGACCTTTGTGCTAGTTTTCTATACCTGAGTCAGAAGATCCGAGGGAAAAACATGTCAAAGGAAGAGGGGTTTGTTTGGGTTCAGAGGTTTCAGTCCATCATGACCTCAAGGTGAGGTCAAGGTCAACTTGTCATGCATTGGCTGAAAGGACATATAGGAAGCTGCATTAATTTAAAGGAGCAGGCAGCATGTTCATTTCTACAACACAAAGACCTTGAGGAGCAGCATTAGGGAATTGCCTGGTTACTGCTAAATGAAGGAATTGTGGGCAGACGGAACAAATGAAATTGTTTCAACAGCGTGATCATGAGAGAATCCCATGATTGTGTCTGTGAAAAGGAAGTTCTAGAACATGTATAATGTGAAGCTATTTACATCAAAACCAAAATGTCAGGAAGCGTGGATGGAGCATCAGTATCTGAGAAGAGAATGGGGAGAAGGATTTTTACTTTTTTACTTTATGAGTTGTTTTTTTTGTTTTGTTTTGTTTGCCAGTACTGGGCTTGAGCTCAGGGCCTGAGCACTGTCCTTGGACTTTCTCAAGGTTAGAGCTCTACCACTTGAGCCTCTGCACCACTTCCAGCTTTTTTCTATGCATGTGGTACCGAGGAATGGAACCCAGGTCTTCCTGCATGCTAGGCAAGCAGTCTACTACTAGGCCAAACTCCCGGCCCCACTTTATGTTTTTAATATAGTATTTAAGTTGCTTTTCTACCATACATGTGATTCAAATTGTAAAGAAAACGTTCAGCTGGCAAAGCACAACATATGTACAAAAGATGTAACTAGGAAAAGAATGTATTTGCTTCCTATCATGCTGTTTTTAACTGTATTGTGGCTAGTTTTACATCAAGATTTTATTGCATATACTTTTTAAATAAATCATTTTTTTCCAGAAAAAACTAGAAGTGTCACTGTGGCTCAAGTGATAGCGAGTACTAGCCTTGAGCACAAAGAGGATTTAGGGACCTAGGCCCTGAGTTCAAGCCTCACAACACAATTTTAAGTCATCTATATTGAAGATGTATAGGTCCTTTCCTAGCCAGATATCATAGTGCACACCTTCACTTAAAGATATCAGGAGGCTGAAGCAGGAGAATCACAAGTCCAAATCAAGGTGTCAGTAAGGTTGGTTTCCCCTGAAAGCTTTGGGGGTTGGTCCTATTCCAAGCCTCTGACAGATAGCCATCTTCTCCTTCTGTCTCTTTACATTATCTTCCTGGATGCATTCAAATTTCACTTCTTATGAAAACCCCAGTATCTGGATTTGAACCCACTTTCCTGACTTTTTTAATGAAGGCAGACTCTTATCTCCTAGAAGGTCACATTCTGAGGTATTTGGAGTTAAAATTTCAACATATTGAATTTAAGGGATAAAATTCAATTTTTAACAGATGGGAACATCTTTAACAATTATGGTTCTATGCAAAGATCTGGCAAGAGACTCTTGGAAATTAAGTCTGATAGCACAGGCAAATTATTTGTGTTTTCCAACAGGTCTGCTTCAGAATCAATCCTTACATCCTCAAGAACAGGAGAAACTAGTACAGAAAGGTCAGCAAATTTACTATCATGAATTCTAAGATAATACCTCTTTCCTATCTGGAAGTCCCATCCAGTCCTGAGAGTCTTGTCATGGCAAGGATATAAAGGAGTCTTAAGGAATGGTTTGATCATTGGCCCTGAGAACACTTTAATTAATTGCCCTTCCATGCTGGGAGATACATAAACTGTGAAAAAGTATCTTCTACTTTCTCTGGAAAATCTTTGTTTATGTTAAACATTGCAATAAATTAATTTTGAAGTCAGGGTTTCATGTCAATTTTTACACACTCGACTATACAAATCACAATTGATTTCTCAGCCCCAACCCATTAAGTATTCAAGTGTCATCTAAGTTAAGCTCTCAATAGTATGTTGCCCACACTTCCTGAAAAGAATTCCTCACTCATTTGGAAGGGGCAATTGCTCCTCATTTACCACAACATGTTTTCGCCTCGCCATTTCTGGTGTGACATAAAAGTTACCATGTCCACACAGAGGGGATAAAACAATAAAGGTATCTGGCCATATATACGGGATTAAAACAATAAAGATAAAACTAACAATAATCCAGAACTTCTAATTCCTGGTCTAATGCTCTTTTCATGGAGATTAAAACTAAAGAAAATCCTAAAATTTGAATGCCATCTTCAGAAACTTGAAATAAGGACACAAGGGAAACTGAGTAATACAGATACATATAGCAAAATCACTTGAAAACTAGAAACTACATAGCATACAACCAAAGAAAATCAGTAAGTATTCAACATTAGACAACACTGGAGATAAGAAGAAAAGTAAGACTCCAGTTATCAAGTGAGCAGGGAAGATTCCAAAGGGGTTTTTTCAAGTCAGAGAATTTTATTCTATTCCATCTAGTCAAGGGCAAGCCCTTCCCAATTCCTTTCTACCCTGACTTCCAGAAATTCTCACTTGGTAATGAGGCCCTTTGACACAGGTGTGGGCCTTACTGTCACTGAGAATCTGGCTGCTTTTTTAGATGAGGTTTTACCAGAGTGGAATTCAAAGCCTTCACCCAATGAAGTGAAGCCTGAGGGCGCAGGGAAGGAAAATGACTACGATCTTAGAGACCAGCTGCAAAAGAAGACTTTGCAGCTCCAGGCCCAGGAAAAGGAGGTAAGACCATGTCCTTGGCCTGTGATGGTTCTGGGAAAACTGATGGGAGCCAGGTAGAGGGCAGGACTTCAGAATTTAAATTGTGAATCAATGGCCAGTGACTTGTCCATATTTCTCACTTCCTTATTTATGCCAACCCCTATTCAAGGTCTTATTAAGTAGTTTCCTTAAAAATTCTACTTAAACTCAAGCACATTTGAAAAGCACATTAGTTTCTCAAACTCTGTCCCAAATTGAATAAGCTTTCTATAGTATCTTAAGCTCTATATAGTGTCTTTTAACTAGTAAAAAATTTTCCTATGTACATACTCACAAACATCACATGCACATCTCTGGAAGTATAAGCAATTGATTTTGGGAAAGAAATTTGTACTAAAATCACTTCTAGATATTTTGTATTATAAGAACTCCATTTTGGGGAGAAGGGGAGGGGTAAACCACCGGCACACACACAAAAAAACCCCACTTGTACAGACAGTTAATGAGAACGTATATACATGTATTAAATGTAATATATATAATCAGTCATTCAACTGAACACATTCCATACAAAACTAGGTGAGATAGCAAAAAGACAGATGGAAATCTGTGATAGGCTGGGAAAGAAGAATGTTCATTCAAAAGAAGTGAAAGGAGCATCTTACTCAGAGCAGCCTCCCCTGCCTGGGTCTATCCCAGACAGAACTGGTGGTAATGACTTTGTTGATATTCTCCCCAGTGCAGAGAACTGCATTCAGAGCTAGACAGCCTCAGTGATGAGTACATCTCCTGCCTGCGCAAGCTGCAACACTGTCGAGAAGAGCTGAGCCACAGCCAGCAGCCGCCTCCGAGAGTAAGAAGGTCCATCCTGCACAGTCCTAGACAATGGTGGAGTGGGCCTTCTTTTAGCCAAATCCTACAGATCAAAGTTATCAGCCCACAAGATCATCAGGTTATCCTGTCCTACTCCACTTGGGTTTATACTATGCTGACAGGATAGCAAGAAACCCTGGCTCATACACCCAAGCCCAATTTTCATGAAATTCTTAGCCTGAAAGGAAAAACTTACTACACAAGTCCAACAACCTCAGATAAAAATCCAAAATGTAAAATGTGATGAATCGAAAACTTTTTATGCACTGACATGATGCTCAGAAAGTTTCAGAGTGGGATAGGTTCAAGTGGAAAATACTTGTGTTGGCATGTCCCTGAAGCCCTGAATTCAATCCCCAGTTCTGAAAATAAATGAACCATGGGGTTAATGAACAAAGGAACAAAATCTTGGATGTTGTAGCATTTGGGATTTTGTATTAGGTATGTTGAACTGGTAAAGCTGATGCAAAGGTTACAAAATGTGAAAAAAAAAAAATTCCTAAATCTGAAGTACTCTTTGTACAAGCAATTCAGATAAGGCATACTGAACCTGTATTAGCTCAAGGAAAAAAGGATGTTCTTTTAGGCTTCAATGAAGGCAAGAGGACAGAGAGAGAAGAGCAAAAGTATTGAGGGACATGAACAGTTATCTTCACTCTTGATTGTTCATATCAGTATTCAAATGTCTGGCCCCTCTATATAATTCCATGCAAGACAGATCACTAGTGAAGTGATTTTATCAAAGAGGAAGTGACACAAAAATGTTTCCTTCCTGCCACCGATCCAAGATTTTTCACTGGGATACAAAAAGGTTATTTTTGCCCTTTTCTCCTACTCATATCTGCCTTCTCCTGTCTTCTCCCTCCAGAGGCAATGTGACCGATGGCTCCCAGTGCTAATAGTGGTGATTGCTACAATGCTAGCAGTGTTCCTGGCCAACAAAAACAACCCGGTGGTCTGAATAGCCTGCGATTGCTGCCTGGGATTGTAAGAAACTCAAGAGGTTTGGATAACTTCATAGCCTGGGTTTTCCCTCCAAATGAAGTGGGACTTTGACTTTTTGTTTATTTTAATGTGTACCAGTCCTGAGGCCTGAACTCAGGACATAGGCACTGTCCCTGAGCTTTACCACTTGAGCCACACACAGCTCCACTTCTGCCCTTTTGGTGATTAAGTGGAGATAAGTTTCACAGACTTGCCTGCCCAAGCTAACTTTAAACAACAGTCCTCAGCTCTCAGCATCCTGAGTGGCTAGGATTATAGGAGATACCCAGCTATTTTTTTTAATCTACTATAAATAAATGTCACCTTAACAAAATGTTCTCAGAACCTTCAGTTTACTCCTGAATATTACAAATATGACACTTAGGTATTCAGGTCTACTCTCCTTAATCCAATTCAGTTGGAAATATATAAATAGGCAGAAACACTCATAATACTTCTCTAAGGCACTACCCAGATTGGACAGGCTACTATACAAGACTATGTTATCTACAACCCTTCCTTTTCCTATGATTTCTTTCCTTCTACCTCTTATCAATGAAAGATGAATAGACATGGCTGCTAAGATGTCCTAGTAAAGAAATTACAAATGTGTACTACCAATACTTATCACCACTGCTCATTCCTGTATGTGACCAACTGATCCCAGCATTCTCCTCTTGTATTCTCCAAACACTAAAAACTGGCACTTTTTAGGATTCCACTTGGACACCGATAAGCCAGAGGTGATTGTTGACTAAATACCTTGTACATGGGAGGAGAATTAAAATCAGAGGGCCACAGCTGGCAGTGTGACTATCTCAGAAGAGATTCTAAGCTCAGCAAAGTCATTCTGAGTACTAAATCGGGTTCTGAGATCCTTCTCCCAGGCATTTAGAATATCCCTTAAGGCTGGAAACAAGCTCTCTGGGACACTAAAGGAATAGAGCAGGATTGGGGGCTGACCTTGCAGCCATGACATCTGGGCAGTGAATACACGTAATGGGGTCATGGCTAAACAGTTGTCATCAACTTGGTTCACAGGAAAGGCATAAGAGACAGGGTAGCCCAAGAGGATGCCAAATACAGTACAGAGATTCCAGTGTGAGGAATGGAGCCTGCTGTGGGAGGCTGCTAAGGATGAGGTTCTCTGCAGCCCCTGCAGATGTGTGATGATCTCAGTCACAAGAACCTTCAAATTCTGAAGCTGCTCCAAAGAACAGATAGAAGGGTGAGGCTGGGAACTGGAAACATCCACAAAGGCTATGGTCCCAAGAAGCACCTGCTCCAAATGCTGACATGCTTGCTCAGGATCGACAATTAGGCTGTTCTCTCCAATGTCAAGAATGTGAAGTCCTGAGGCCAGGAACCCCAGTTCTTGCAGCTTTTCCAAATACCCCTGAAGCATCAATACTCCAGCAGAGTTGCAATCATACAGTATGGCGGGCTTCAACCCCTGGACCACAGCCAGTAATTCTCCAGCTAGGTGGAGGCAGGCAGCTCGAGGTAGACCCTTTCTCTTTCCCATGCCCAAAGTCTGCTGAGCAGCTGCCACCAGCAACTGAGGGTTCAGTGTTGACATGGTGTCTGGAAGCAACATCGACCATGACCTCCTTAGCTAGACACAGTTTATTTCCCTGGGTCCAGGACCTTTGAGGAAGAGCCTAGAGAAAACGAAGTGGTAGCAGGGAAAATGATTAACATACCAACAGGTTGTTTTGTTGTTGTTGTTTGGCAACTATTTTCTTCTTTCCTCTGATTTAGAAGGTTCATCTAGGTCAATGAGGTAGGGGATTACAAAGGCTACCTGGTTTCTCTGGCTGATTTAGTCCTCGTCCCCTAGAATTCGTCTGTCTGGCCTAAGAGCCAGATAGAAACCTCTGACGTCTGGCTTCTCTTCTGAAATGCTGTCGGATTAAAACCTTCAGAAGTTGAGACAGAGGACACAGCTCCACCTGCCTTCCAGCCACGCCTGCTCCCCATTCTGCTCCCTCCGCTCGCTGTACGAATCTCACCCTGAGACACGAAAAATAAACGACAACGGCCAAACCCGCAGGAGGATTTTATTTTAGCCTCTGCTGACTGCGCGTTCCCGTTCGGGGAAGAAGCCCCCCCCCGCCCCACCGCACCCCCAACACACGTACCGCGCCTGCGATCACCGACTGGGTAAGGAGGCCGAGGTCTCCCCCACAGACGCTCGGCCTGCACTTCCGCCGCAGGGTCACGGGCCCAGGAACTCCTTCCGGTGTCCTGCCAGCCGCCCGGAAAGGCAAGCCAGTGCCTGGCACGCCATCCACCACGACACTGGAAATCCCTCCCGGAAGAGGGCCCGGGCAGCCAGCTGGGTTCCGAGACAACCACCTCATATCCGGAACAACCAGCTCGGCTCCAGGTTGAAAACCTGAGGCGAATGAACAACCATCCCGCTCTCCCCGCCCCCCGCCGCCCGGCCGGCGGGAGCTTCTCCCATGACGTCATCGCGCTCCCGCGATAGGCCTGACGGGACAGCCGCCCCGCGGGCCGGAAGTGTGCACCTCCCGGATCCCGCCTCTTCCGGCAGCGCCGACCACCGCCCCGCCCACCCGTCTGCCTAGGGAAGAGGCGGGGCGGCGGTGGAGGAAGGCGGGGGAGCCGATGCTCGTGGCTCTGGGACCCCGTTCCCCTTCTTGTGTTGCGGAGTCTGATGTCCCCTCGACTGGGGGGAAGCATTTAGTAAGGGTGGGGGGGAAGGAGGGAGGGGCGGGCTCCCGAGTACAAGCCAACGCTGGAGGCTGTGAGGTCTGAGGTTCTGGGTTCAAAACCAGCCCGGCAGGATTCAGTCCGAAAGTCGACAATTAACCAGCAAGAATCCAGAATTGGAACGGTGGCTCAAGCAGTCGAATGCTACCAGTCCTCAACGAGGAGAGCCAGGAAAGAATGCAAGGCCCTGGGGGGGGGGGGGGGATCTGGGATGCTTTGGCTTCTATCTGGGAAAATGATCTTTTCCTTCAAGACAACTGACATTTTGCAGGATATCCTAACCCGTGGGTGCTGTAAAAACCTGCCTTTTTTTTTTTTTAAACTTCGATGTGTTTGAATCCTAAAGTTGCTAGGTCGAGTTCCAGGCGGGGGAAGATGTTCAGTTACTAAATGCTAGATATGTTCCTGGGCTCTGGAGGTATATTATTGTACAAAACAGTAAACCTACCTTCATGGTTAAGAGTCATTTTGCAGATTTCCAATGATAAATGATGATCATGGTTTTAGACCAGATCATTACGAAGGAAAAGTTTTATTTGACCTAGTGTTTAACACGTTTTTATCTACCAGCAATTTGGCCCCATACTATGAAGGGAAAGAGTTTGAGAAAACCTAGTTTGTTGAGAAATGTGACTACTTAATTTTAGAAAGTTTCCTTCTCCTTGGAAATTAACAACAAATCCTCAATATGGAAGACTTTCTTCGTTCATTTATTACAGCAACCAATATTTGAGAACACATGGTTATAAGACACTGTTGCAAGGACAAGGCAGAAAATTCTAAGACAACTGTTACTTTTAGTAAGTTTGTAATCCAGCAGGATACAGATGCTAATATAGTTACAAAGAACATGATAGTTCTGAAAGTGAAAGTTTGGGGTGCTTTGAGAACATATATTAGGGATGTTAATTATATGAAGGGACCCCACCCAGATTCAACATTATCTCCCACTTTACCTATACTGTGTTCTTTTTAACTTTCAATTAATCTAGCATAATGGGTTGTACAGTGAAGAAAAGCCAGTGCTAGTGATCACTGAACTCACCAATTTCCAAGGAGTAGAAGACACCTCGTGAGTGAGTGGTATAGCCACCCAAAGGGGACAGAAAAGACTGAGTGCCCAAGAATGGAGGATTCCTGGGTATCAATACCAGAGAAACTGCTAGAGGGCATGAGGAGATACTTGCATGTACATTCCCAGCCTTCTGATAAAAGGTTTAAAACAAGAGCAGTGAGATACCTATGGTTAGGAGCACATAAAAGCCAGGCTGGGCATCAGTAGCTCATACCTATGGTCCTAGCTTAGCTACTCAGGAGGCTGAGATCTGAGGATCCCCACAAGTCCATGAGACTTTTATCTCTAGTTAACCACCAAAAAGCCAGAAGTGGATCTGTAGCTCAACTGATAATGACCTCCCACAAGCAGACACCAGTATTCAAGAGGATTGGGGCTACCGCTAGAGGTTCAATTTTCCATTTAGGTCTTGGAGTTTAAGTATGTATAATATCATCTTAAAGAGAAGGGTCAAGGGCTCAGCACTGGTAACTAGATAAAAGACAGTTTGTGGCAGTTTTAGACAGCTTCAGTGTTCTACCCCACTTTTACCTTCATGGTTCACACCCAAATACCTCCTCTAGCAAAGGAGATGAGCAGGTTTGTGCCAAATGAGCCTTCTCCAGAAGTACACTGCCCAACCCTTCTTCACCCTACATTTCCTAACACACCCAATGCTTCATTTATCTCAGCTACAGAGATCCAAGTGGCATGCAGATTCCAAGCAGCTAAGCACTGCAGTACCTAAGCTTAACACTTGGGGAGCAGAGGCAGGAGAATCACTTTTGAGGGGAGCCTGGGTTACAGAGTAAGACCCTATGTCAACAGTCCCATCCTACCCAACCCCCAAAAGAGTCTACAAACAAGAACTGTCCTTTGGGGCCAGGAGTTTGGGCTATAGCATGCATGAAGACTTGTGATGGATTCCTTGGTACCACATACATAGAAAAAGCTGTAAGTGTTGCTGTGGCTCAAATAGTAGAACTCTAGCCTTAAGAAAGCCCAAGGACTGGCAAAAAAAAAAAAAAAAAAAAAAGTCCTTTTTGGTTTTTGTAGTTTTGTAGTCAGTATATTTTGATGCCCAATTCCTTCACAAGTGTTCCTCAGAAAAGGAAACAAGAAAAAGAGATCCTATTGGGCCTGGAGTTTGGCCTAGTGGTAGAGTGTTTTCCTAGCATGCAAAAAGCCCTGGGTTCGATTCCTCTATAACACATATACAGAAAAAGCTAGAAATGGCACTGTGACTCAAGTGGCAGGGCATAGTCTTAAGCAAAAAGTATCCAAGGACAGTGCCCAGGCCCTGAGTTCAAGCCCTAGGAGTGGCAAAAAAAAAAAAAAAGCCCTCTGAAGTGTACCAGTGAGTCATGTGTCTGTCATATACAAGGTGAACAATGACAAGGTATATGCCCGGCAATCCATTCTTTCACAGAAGCTCTTAAGCTTTCTATGTCACCAGCTTCCCTTTAAAGACTTGATTTATGAGTTTTTACTCCACAGGTCAGGTGACTTTCAGACTTTGGCTCCCATTTCTATTTAGATATAAAGCTTGGTTACTAAGCAACCAGTCAGTGCCTCTCTCCCCCGTCAGGGAGCCAGCATACTATACTAGCAGAACAGGTCAAACAGAGCTCAATCCTGGACAAATCAGTGCTTGAGGGAACTTTGAAGACAGCAAGAAAAAATGTGGTATAATAACAACTCAGAAAGATCCTGTTCTGGGCAGTGTTGCCTGTACAAATATAATGAAGTATTCTAGTCAGAGTTTAAAGGCTGGATGCATTTGCGGGCATCTTCTTTATTTACAAGTAAGAAGTTTGAAGCCCACAAGTTAAATGACCTGTACAAGAAGCAAAGCTGCAGCTAGAACCCTAATGTCCAAACTCCCAGATCAAATCTCCTTCTACTATGTCATACTACCATTAAAAGCTATAAAAAGAAAAAAGAAATTGACAGGTGATTTTTCATAAATTAAATCAACTCGTAAAAGCTAGGTGTGTTCGGATAGTCACAAACTTCTAACAATGTAAGAGGAAAGAGATTTAAAAGCTGGTTAAATCTGAAAAATAAAAAATATCTGTACAATATTGTAAAAAAAAAAAAAAGAGGAGGAGAGAGGAAGATGGCATTTGTGATTACTGAGCAGGCAGGGCAGGGGGGAGTTGCATGCTGGGGGTGGGTTGCATGGGTTGCCAGCTTTCCTGGGTTTGGAGAATGCGGTACAGCTGCTTGAGTTGAGTGACGATGTTATCTTTGATATCTGGAGTCGAGATCTGCAGGCGGACACTGCCACTGTCAAAGGACCGTGTGAAATCACCAGAGAACATCTCATAGATCATCCGAGCCACCACCGGAATGACCTGTTCAGGCACAGAGCACACAAGTACTGAATGAGGAACGCTTGGTTACAGCTGGAGCTATGCCTCCTGAACCAGGTCTTCCAGCAGAAAAGGTGGGGGGTTTTGGGGTTGGTTGTTTTACAAAGCAGGAGAGCAAAAACTTTAGAAAACCAAGCAGATCCTGGGAGAGTCATTCATACTAATATCTAGTTAACAATGTACATCTTGATCCCTCCAAATTATCCCATCAATGTTCATTTTAGAAGTTGACTCAAGTGAAGAGTCTAGATGTAGTGTCATACTATATGCCTAAATGATGGCTTACCTAGCAATACTTTTAAACCAAATGTCATCTATTGCCTGCCTCATTGTACAACTCTGAGGCAACCTCCAAACCTTTCCACATTAAGGTAAAAGCAGTACCACTGGTGGCTCACGCCTGTAAGCCTAACTGCTTAGGGGGCTGAGCTCTGAGAATTGAGTCAAAGCCACCATAGCAGGAACTTATTTCTAGTTAATACTAAAAAAGCCAGAAGTGGACCTGTGGTTCAGTGGTAGAGTCCTTAAGTACAAAATTTCAGGGACTGCCCCAAGGCTGTGTACACGTGCACTTGTTGGTCCTGGGACTTGAACTCAGCATATGGGAGCTTTCTCTTAGTCTTTTACCTCAAGTCCAGCACTCTACCACTTGATCCACAGCTCCATTTCCACTGTTTTAGTAGAGATAAGAGTCTCACATTCTTGCCCAGGCTGGCATCAAACCTCAGTCCTCAGATCTTAGCTTCCTTAGGAGCTAGGATTACAGATGTGAGCCACAGGAAAACTGCCACCCTCCAAAAAAAGCTTCTTAGAAAAACTCCCATTTCCAAAGGTTTCAGCAAAGCTTCAGTGTTAGTGAGAGAATGGAAGGATAAGGTCTCTAGTAAAGCTGGCACTTATTTTAAGAATCTGGTATTTTTCAGCTTGATCCTCTGTATAAGGCCTTGTCTGATACCTCTTCTGATGGGATAAGAATACATACAAGCAAATAAATGCTAAATCAGAACATTGCCCAAGATAGGAGCTGAAGCATTAGCAAAAAAACCTGATACAAGCTTAACTCCTTACCTGAACCAAGATGAGTTTCCTTTCCAGAGGCTTTCCATCTGGCCATTCTTCCCCAAAGCATAAGTAGATCTCAAATGGTGGCTGCTTCTCTATCTGTCCTTTCTGGTGGGCAATGAGCTCTGCAGAGGGTAAAACAGCAAGCTTGGTACACTGGATCAACCATATCTATATCCATTCTGCAAATACTATCTTTCATGATGCCCAATAGTGGTCACTAGCCACATGTGACTATTAATTTCAAATTAATTAAAATTAAACAGCTCCTGTGTCACAGTGGTCATACTTACATACTCAGTCGCAATGTATGGCTAGCAGTTATCATACTGGACAGCAGTAATATACAAATTTTCCATTATTTCCCAGGGTTCTACTGGATATGATTGATCTAGGCTTGGGATTCAAATTACATTGTGAAATGCACATCTCAGTTTTCTTTCTAAAATTATCTGCTTCACTTCATCATTCAAATATTTTGAGGGGAAGAAAAAAAGTATGGATTTTGCTGAGCATAATAAAACAGTTACGTTGACATTGGGTACTGGTGGCTTATGCCTATAATCCTAACTACTCAAGAGGTGGAGATCTGGAGAATTGAGGTTCAAGGGCAAAAAAAAGCTCCAAAATCACCATCAAAAAGCTGTGCTGGAGGTATGGCTCACAGGGTAGAGCTCCTGCTAAGCAAGCCAAACAAGCATCAAGCCCTCAGTATACACATACACACACACATACACACACACACACACGCACGCACATGCACACGTAATGGCAAGACTGCCTCCCTCTCCTGCTACCAAATTCTGCTAGGGCTTGACCCCTTCCAGGGCTTGACCCCTTCCAAAAGAAACTTTTTGGTTAAGATCTTTGCTGGGCCAAGAAAAGATGGAGGATGAGGGGAAACATGCAAGATATAAACACCCAGGGGATGATACCGTCATCAACATTCTGGGAAAAAAAAAAAAGGTGGAGGCGGGGGTGGGGGGGAGAAACTCACCGCTCAAAAAGGTTTCCAGGCAAAACAGCTTGACCTTCTTTTGTCTCTCAATCAGGTTGGGAGCAACAAGTGATGGGGCACATGGCCCAGACCAGTATACTTTGCACTGGCACAGCCTGATGGCATAAATGGCATGGCCACTGACCTCCAGGATCAGTCCTCTGTCCATGACATCTAGTAGCTTGCTAGTGAAGAGCTTCTGCTTTTCATTGGTAATATGCTCTGGACCTGGGAATTTGACCTGCTCAAGGCTGACAGGACCAAAAAGCTCTTCCTGGTCAGGCATAGGACCCAGGTCCCCATAGAATAGCCGGCAGCCTTGGGGGTTGCTTACGGTCATGGTCTGCCCATATTCCTTCCCACGGTACTGAAACTTGATGTCCAGGTCAGTCACTGCAAGGTGAGAGACAACAGTGAATCCTGGCTCCCATGTGTCTGCCTCCCTGTCCCTAAGGCTCATACAAGTCCATTAAGATCAAGTCATGTTTCAGTCAACATTCAGAAAAGCCATGGCTGAGCCAGGTAGCACAGGCTCATACTCTAATCCTAGCTACCTAGCAGCCTGAGATCTTAGTATCACGGCTCAAAGATGGGGAGAAAAATCCATGAGGCTTTTATCTCCAGTTAATGACCGAAAAAAGCCAGAAGTAGAGCTGTGGCTTTAGTGTAGTAGAATACTAGTTTTTAGCCAAAAAGCTTCAGGGATAGCACCCAGTTCAAATTCAATAAATAAATAAATAACTAAATAAATTTAGTTAAATAAATAAATAAAATAAATGAATGAATGGCCATAATTATTCCTGCAACAAAAAGAGACAAAACCCTCCAATAGTTACAAAAAAGGCTGCCTTGAAGCAAAGGACTTAAGATAACGAACTCTCTCCCTTCAATCACCATATGCTAAGGTCCTAGAATTTCACTAAGTAAAGTACTGTGATATCCCTTCAAAAATAGGCCATTAGAGGAAATTGAAATCTTGAAGATCCAGTGTGTCTCAATTTTGGGTCCTTTTTTTAAAAAGCTAGAAGAATAAAAAGAAATAACAGGCCATCTTTCTGAAAATCACCCCTTTAACTCAGCAAAGTAAATTTTCACCCAACAAGTCTCCATTAAACCCATTAGGTCTTTCAAAGCCATTAAGCCTCTTGGGAAAGACTCCTGTACTCAGAACCTGGCCACATATAATACAAAAAGAGAAAACAGGGCAGTGACATCAATTCTTCAAGATAAACTCACTGTTGGATGCCAATGGCTCATACTTGTAATCCTAGCTACTCCAGGGGCTGAGATCTGAGGATCATGGTTTAAAGCCAGCCAAGCAGAAAAAGTTGGTGAGTCTCTTATCTCCAATTAGCTACCAGAAAAGCCAGAGGTAGAGCTGTGTTTCAATGGATAGAATGCTAGACTTGAGCAAAATAGCTCAGGAACAGCACCTAGGCCCTGTGTTCAAGCCCCAAGAGTGGCTTAAAATAAAATGTACCACGTTCAGAAAGAGCTCCTCAAGGCCTTCAAATTCAAGAGTCTCCTTGACCAGGGTCATGAACCTCCCTATATCATAACTTGTCTTGTCACTAAATTCCCTAGTCAGACTAATGGTGAGTAATCCGGAGCTCTAATCAATCAGCATATGGACAAGTAAGTACAGACCAGTTTCTTTACTTCCTTGGTGATTCACTGAATAACTCCTAAGGAGACACAAGAGTACCTGTGGAATAAATACCTATTCTTTACATAACAAAGAGGAGACAAGAGAGGTGGAGGATATAGCTCAGAGGTACAGTGATTAACTAACAAACAAGAGGCCTTGAATTTGATTCCTAGGGCTCACTTACTTGGAAGAGAGCTAATCCACAGCTCTGGGGAGCTATGAAAGGGCTGAATAGGTGCCTGGGGTACTTCCATCTCCAGCGGCTCTGTTTTGGGCCACACTGCTTCAGGGCTACAGTTGCCTACACTGCAGTTACCCACACTGCAGTTGCCCACACTGGCTGGTGCCATGGGAGAACCTAGAATAGAAGGATGTGGATGAACAGTCAGGGAGACCACCCATGTACCTGGCTTGAGCCTTGTAGAAACTAACAAGGTCTGCAGACAAGGATCAAACACTACTAATCTGTGACTTAATTTGATCGTCCAGCCCATCAATACTTCCTATAACTCATACGAAATACGAGCCTGACTTCTAATCATTTTATTTCTAAGTTCTAAGAACTTTTCTTTGTTTGGCTAAACATTCACCTAAAGACTATTTCTTCTGGAATTAAATTAGAAAGGACATGAGATGGTCCTATCAACTTAACAGAAGGTGGCTGCCTTCCATAAAGTGAACTCAAGTGAATTGCTTAGATTTAAGTAAGTATTAATGTTTAGGAATGTTATGAAGAGAAACAAATACACTTTAATAAGCATAAAATTTCTGGAAGGATACTCAAGAACCCACAAGATTGTCTCCACCAGAGAAAAAACTAGAAGACCCAAGAGCAAGTCAGCAAGAAAACCTTTCTTCTTTTACAATTATAAGTTTTAGACCATTCAAAAGTATCCAATTAAAGTTTTTTAGAGAGTGAAAACCCAATCCTACTTCCCTGTTACTGTCAAAGTTTGTTCATTCTAAAATCCACAGCTCTCTCCTTCGAGTTTATTCTTCCAAATACTGCTTTCTCTGACTCAGTCACGTTAAAATCACAGAGGTTAACATTTGAGTTGAGGCCTTCTAATGTGGCTAAATCCGGGTATCTAGTTATATCTTATGTAATATAAAATTTTCCAATAATGATCCAAGGCAGCCACAAACATAAGAACATACAGGGCTGGGAGTTTGGCCTAGTGGTTGAGTGCTTGTCTAGCATGCACAAAGACCCAGGTTCGATTCCTCGATACCACATACATAGAAAAAAGCCAGAAGTGGTGCTATGGCTCAAGTGGTAGAGCATTAGCCTTGAGAATGCCCAAGGATAGTGCTCAGACCCTGAGATCAAGGCCCAGGACTGGCAAAAAAAAAAAAAGTACAGTATTAGTTTTCATAAAATATAAACAAAACTAGGAAATCAAGATTCTCAATTTGTTTTCCTTTTGGTATGGTGGTACTGAGGGTTGAAATCAGAGACTTAAATTTGTTAGGCAGGCACTTTACAACTTAACCTATAACCCAGCCCAAGGTTGTAACCTTTTAAGAAGTGAGAATAGCAGAATGAGTCAGGGGAAAAGATTTCCATATATCTAATTCCTAAAACTTCACTAAGTGTTGGCCAGGAGGGTGGCCTAATGGTAGAGTGCCTGCCTAGTATGCACAAAGCCCTGGGTTCGATTGCTCTGTAATACATACACAAAAAAGGCTGGAAATGGTGCTATGGTTCTAGTGGCAGAGCACTAGCCTTGAGAAATCCCAATAACAATGCTCAGGCCCTGAGTTCAAGCTCCAGGACTGCCAAAAACAAAAATCTTCACTACGTGGGAATGTGGCATGTGGCCAGATTTGCCTAGGGAAAAAAAATTCACAAAATTTTCCTTTACCTAGACTAAATGGGCCAGGAGCAGTGTCTCATCCCTGTAATCCTAGCTACTCAGGATGCTGAGATCTGAGGATCAAAGTTCAAAGCCAGCTCTGGCACAAAAGGACCTGAGACTCTTATCTCCAACTAGCCTCTAGAAAACGGGAAGTGGGGCTTGGCTCAAAGGTAGGGTGGCAGTCTTGAGCTGAAAAGCTCAGGGATAGCACCCAGGCTGAGTTCAAGCCCCATGACCCACCAAAAAAAAAAAAAAAAATGGACAGACAGTAAGTATCATTATTTCACCTTCAGGAAGTAGGTTACCCCAAACTTCTAAAGAGAGTATCTTGATAATACCAAGTTTCAAGGTAGAAAAAGTTCTTCCATTTGACCCACAGAATCCAGACAGTACTAAAAATACCTCAAAAATCTACAGAACTAAATGCAAATTATTTGACAAGGAGCACTTCAGTGAAAAGATGGAGTGAAGATGCAGTACAAGGACAATTCTACAGTTGTGTTTTGTGTCCTCAGAAAGTACCCTAGGAGACTCCATGCCTACAGTCACATAGTAACTCCCAATCCCTCAAGCTATCTTCCTTGATTTATTTGCAAGTCCATAAAAGGAAGTTTCTGGCAAATAAATCCTAGCATAACCTAGAATAAATAGCCAGAGAAATTCAAATGTTCCATATTATAGCTTAAGTGGAATGATCGTCATTAAGAAAGTAATACAGCCAGGCACTGGGTAGCTCAAACCTGTAATCCTCATTACTCAGGAGGCTGAGATCTGAGGATCAAGGTTCAAAGCTAAGTCAGCAGAAAAGTCTGAGACTTTTATTTCCATTTAATCACCAAAAAGCTGGAAGTGGAGCTGTGGCTCAAGTGGTAGAGCACTCATCTGGAGCAAAAAGTGCTCAGGGACACTGCCCAGACCCTGAGTTCAAGTTCCAAGACTGGCACCAAAAGAAAAGGAAGAGGAAAAAGAGGAGGAGGAGAAAGATAAGGAGGAGGAGGAGAAGGAGGAAGAGGAGGAGGAGGAAGGGGAAAAAGGCAGAATACAGAATTTATTCCAACAGAAATACTAGAAGAATTTGCCTACAACATGAAACTTACATCTGTGCTTGTTCTAAAAGAAACTTGAGAAAATTTATAACCATTAGTATGTTGATGTGTAAAACTAAGAATTAAACTTTCATTTTTCCTTCTTTGGATTAAATAGTCCCTGGAACCTTAAAGCTCCCCACAGTGGAATCAATGAGCCAGCACAGTTCTCTTGCTTGTCAGTCCTGCTTACTAACAAACAGCCCAGCACTCTGAACCCAGGGCCCAATCACTGCTCTGAAGGCAGTTATGGACAATGGATCAACATTCAGAGAATAAAACTCCTAACACCCTCCTTATCCTTCTGTCCCACCTACAACCCCACTTACCATTGATGTTCAGAAAGGGAAAGGTGTCCTGGATGGGAACATGGTGCTGTGACTGATCGAGCTCATCTTCCTCATCTTCATCATCCACATCATTATCTTTCTCGTCCCAAGGAGCAGACCCTGTGGATCCTACCCAAGACACACAAGCCCACAATCAAGCAATTCAAGTCAATCAAGCAGTTCAAGTCACACTGCAGCTGACTCACCACAAGCTAAAGATTGCTAGCACACAGCATCCTCAAGATCAGTATTGCACCCGCAGGTCCTAGCTAGAAAGAGTGAGAACCAAAGGTGTATTAAACTCCTAGTTCCAACTCCTCCTACACAGTCCTAATGCAGCTGTCTTTGCTTCCTCTACTCAGAAACTACAGGTCGCAACTCCTTTCTCTTAGAAATGTCTGCAGATTGACACAGCTACACATTAGCTTCCTGAACCTTAGTACCTCTTGTAAGGACTCAGGTATATCAACTTCTCACCTTAATGAATTTAATGTAAGGTAAAGATCCCATTTCTCATGGTTAGGCCTCACTGGACTTACTTGAACTACATATCTAAATTATCTGGCTCCTATTACTTATTACACCTTGAGTAAATAGGAGGATAAGGTGGTATTCTCCCTACAAATTAAACAATCACTCATAAAAATAAAAATAAAAAAAACTAGCAGCTTTTACCTGTCATACCAACTGATTCGTACAGAAGAGACAGAATGGAGTTGAAGAAACTCAGGTTCAAGAAACCCAACAACTTTAATCAAGTCTCACAAAAGTCAAGTTATAATATCCAGATTTAAAACTCAAAACATACTAAGTTCTAAAACCTGCTACAACCATCTTCCCCACCCCACCCCCACCTTTCCACTCCTCTCCCTCCCTGGCTGGCTTCTCAAGTTCCACGAGAGGTTATTTTTACAGTAGAATTCTAGATTCTCTTTACTTTCTCCATCTGTAAGAATCCTTGGTAGTAATCATTCCTCTCAATGAACATGAAGATTTTTGCTGAGTTTATAACAACTTCTCCTCTGAGTTCTTAAGGAATGGCTTTCTACTTTTACCACCTAAACTTTTAAAACTAAACTGCTTTTCAATCCATTTGAAGAGTCCAGCCTAGAATCTGGCATGATACCACTTCTCCCAGGTATCTAGGCCTCACCTGGGTTAATGATCGAACTCTGGGGCTGAGGGATGTCACACACTTGGTATATCTTCACCGGGTTCATCGGCACCTCCTTGGTGCCATCATACATCAAGTTGAATTCCCTGCTCTTGTTGAGAGCACAGCGGAGCTGGGCCTTCCATTTCGCTGGGTCAGGATCATCCACCCCTTCCTGGTACTTTCCTGTCTCCACAGCCCAGGCCTGAGAAACCAGAAATGGAAGTGAGTGCTTACCATTGTCCAGAATTACAGCAAGGTGTATGTTTACAGCAAAATGTGTGCTTACCATTCTCATACACACACACACACACACACACACATCTATAAATATAACTCATATTCTTGACCTTTTCACTTACAGACTTTGCAGCAGGCAATATTGCCCCTAGAACCAGACAAAGCAAGGCCAAAGGGAAATGAAGCTCTGTGCAAATACAGTCTCTTGAATGAGTCCTTTCTCAAAACCTGTCCAGATAACAATGAAGAGTTGAAAATAAAGAAAGGTCTGGCAAAATATGTGCTGAAATGTTCATAATTCTAGATACCAGGACTTCGGGCAACCTGTGTACATGCAAGTGTGCATATATGAGTATGAGTGTGAGTGTGTGTGTATGCTCACCTATACCTTTCCTGGATCTTGAACTCAGGACCTGGGTGCTGTCCCTTGAGCTTCTTTTGCTCAAAACTAGTTAGTGCTCTACCACTTGAGCCACAGCCCCTCTTCTAGCTCTGAAGGTAGATTATTAGAGATAAAAGTCTCTGGGCCTTTCTTGCCCTGGCTAGCTGGCTTTGAAAACCAACAGCCACAGATCTCAGCCTCCTGAATAGCCAGGATTAATTACAGTCCTGAGCCACTGGCACCTTGCTTCCCTTTATCTTTTTAGCAGTTTCTTAAAGAATAAATATGGAAAGAGAATGGAAGATGATGTGAAGAGCAGGGTCTATTCTTCCGTCTTTTCAGATATATACAGAATTGCAAAACCCAAGTGCCTTTAAAACAGGATGCACACCATAGTTTTGTGGCTGAAGCCCTAAGTTAAATAATTTAAAAACAAACAAAAAACCTATACCCAGAACCTTTCCTTCTTTTTTGAGCTCCTATGTTTTCTTTGTTTAGGGTTTTTTTGTTTGTTTTGTTTTTTGTCTTTTCTATTTTGGTCCTGGGGATCCAACCCAGGATGTCGCACTTGCTAGGCAAGCACTTTGCCACTGAGCTACATCCTAGCACGAACTCCTATGTTTTCTATATCACTCGGAAATTTCATGCCGTAGCCACACAAGTGGCCACTGGCATGGATTAAATCTTCTTTGGCTCCTCTTGGTTTCCAAATATGGGAATTCACAGTGTTATCCCCAGAAAAGAGGAGTAAGATAGTCTCTCCAGTAAAGAAAACGAAAACCTAAGCTGCTCATTCTATAGAGTATGTTTCTCAGGATTATAGCAAGGAGTAGAAATTCAGCCCATTTCCATGTCCAATATGCATTTATGTTTCTACTCACAAAAGGTCTATTTCCCTGGCTGCTAATATACGCTGGTCCCTAAACTTTCTTCAAAAGTATGATCTCCTCTAAAGTAGAAAAAGGAGCTGTCATTAGAGAGAACTCATGGCAGGAAGCACATACTAAACTCTTTCAAGCCAACAGGGCATTCTGCCAACATCTCCCTGCCTTTGATTCTGACCACAGACTTCTTTCTCAAGCTGCAAATGAATTCTTCTGCAGCATCCTTTGAGATCTGTGATCTCCCTCGGTCACCTACAAAGCCCCACAATTGTGAGGAAGATTTTTTCCACAGTTACTCTAAACGTCCCCCCTCTAACTCTTAACTCCTTCTCAACTTCTTTCTCCTCATCTTCAGGCCCACTTCCTCTTACAGCCTTCCCAGATTTGGGTTCTGGTATGGAATGAAGAAGAGCTTTTAACAAAGCTGCACTGGCTTGGGTGGCTTAGAAAGCACTAGAAGACCCAACTGCTGCTCCATTCCATGCAACACTAATAGGAGATTTTAACTTCACCAGTCCCTAATGTCTGGGAGGCACATCTACAGTACCTGGTGTACTTGGCTGCTGCTCCCTCATTGTCTCTTCTGTTTGTTAGGTCCTTATGTTTATGCTCACCCTGGCCCCACCCAGCCTGATTGGGAATGTGCAGATTTTGGCAGAAGTATGTTTCCACTACAGTCCTGACCCTCCATAGGGATCAGCCAGACGAAGCCAGCCACAGTCCAGCTCTGGCTTTCCACACAACACCAAGACCATTCAAATGGCATTAGGAACACAAGGCTAATGCAGCAGAGGGCCACAGCCTTTTATGAGTGTAACTTCAGAATCAAGAAAGGCTAGCCTACAAGATATCATATGGCAAACGGAATCATAAACATGACTTGTCCAAACTCATCCCGACTCCAGCTTCAGTGAGATTATGTTCACTGTGTAGGTCCTTACTTCTCTTCCTAAAATAGAGATGAGCCCTGTATTTTTATGACACTTTACAAATCCCTTTCCATACTTTATTTCATTATATTCTCCTAAAAATCCTAACAGGCAGGCAAGGTTCATTTCATCTTCAATTTTCTACAGAGGACACTGAAGCCCAGAGGAGGTATATGCCTTGCTCAAGACCACACAAGTGGATGATGGTTACAGAAGTTCAAGGTAGATATTCCAACTCCTAGTCAGAGTCAAAAGGGGCAGTATTAAAGCAGAAAGTTGAGGGGGGTGGGGGACAGTGACATGAGTTCCAGCCTTGATTCCACTGTTTATTGGCTGTGTAACTTGAGCAAGTTACTCAGCCACACTAAGAGTCAGCTTTGCTCATACATGAAAGCAGCATGGAGAGAATGAAATGAGATCATGAACACAGCACCCATTCCATGCTAATGTCTCACTTGTATATCTTGCTAATGTTTCATTCAAGTCTGGGATGTGTAAAAGCATCCTTCCTCTGCTCCTGACTTGCCTGTTCCTCCCTTAGCATTGTGCATACAGATATACTGATACAAAGCTTTCCCCATGTCAAGCATACACGACACCTTCAGGTGTAGGGCTTTCAGGATCTAGCCTTTTCCCCACGGACAAAGGCTTCAACAGGAAACCCAGGTTCAGACCAAATCTCAGTTAAAATCTATCAATTTCAGTTTCAGGCCACAGTGAGGCAGCCTGAACCAGAGCATGTCGGTTCCCCTCACAACACCAACCACAATCACTGGTGCTGGTTTTCAGGTGTTGTCCTTAACATTTTTCATTATTTATAACTAAATTAAGAGTGCTCATTTACATCCCTTCTAAGTAACCTCAAACCAATGTTCTGTCTGCCTTGCCTCTTTAACCTGACGTAACAATCACTGGGGGACCACTGCTAGGATGGCTTTCCCCTTGAGCTCTGAAACCATCTCTTTTTCAGCCCTGTATTGATCCAATCTCAGCAAAAAGCTAGAGTATCAGTTTTGACAGACTCATAGTCAGGACAAGCTTACATTTTTGTCTTCTAGATAACTTCTCTATGTCTTGGGCTGCAGAAACTAAGCTACTCCTAGGATGAGGAGGAGGCAGCAGGGGGAAGACGGTGTGGTGTGAAAATGTGGTCCATGGAATTATATTAAGCCTTTTCCCACGACTACTACCTACCCACCTACTTCTGTCTGAAGTCAAGCTTTGGTGTCACATAAATTTTGTAAGATGCTTATGTGATCAAATATTTGCTTCAGTAAAATGATTATCATATCTGAGCTACTTTTTAACTAAGAAAACATAATTAAGATTGAAACTGCAATCTGGCAAATATAATGTAACCCTTCTATTAATTACAATAATAAAAAAAACAAAACTGAAGTTGTAGCTACGTGGTAAGTGTCCTGGGTTCAATCTTCAGTACTGAATAAGGGGAAGGGGGAAGAGAAAGAAAAAATTAAAACTAAAAATTTGTAATCAAATCATATTAAATTTTTAAGCAGAGAATATAAATAGGGAAAATATTTTCATATCAAAAGAATAACTTGGGCCCGGGAGTTTGGCCCAGTGGGAGAGTGCTTGCCTAGCACTTGGTACCACATACATAGAAAAAAGCCAAAAGTGATGCTGAGGCTCAAGTGGTAGAGCTCTAGCCTTGAGAAAGTCCACGAACAGTGCTCAGGCCCTGAGCTCAAGCCCAGGAATAACTTGCTGATAACCTCTATTAGGAGCATGTTAAACCCTGGTAATTCTGCCATGGTCTGGACAGCCATCCCTAAGCCTAAGCACTTCTCTTAGTGTCAAGAACCCGAGTGAATGAAGAGTCAACCACTGACCTTTGGTCATTTGGAACCACTAATAAACACTAATAGATTAGTTAAACTCACCTTGATTCCTGTGAGACATAAACTGAGTATCATTAACCAATGGGAAAGAATAAAGGGTTAAAAATAAGTGTGTGTGTGTGTGTGTGTGTGTGTGTGTGTGTGTGTGTGTGTGTGTATCCCAATGAGAAATTACTATGCCTGTTAAGAGTTTGGGCACCATCATATACATTCCGCTTCATCAGAGCTTTTGTATTTAGAGTACTCTCCATGCTAAAAACAAAAAAAGAAAAAGAAAAAAGTAGCCAGGTTTTGGGTGCTGGTACCTCATACCCATAATTCTAACTACTCCAGAAGCCAACATCTGAGGATCATGGTTTCAAGCCAGCCCATGCAGGAAAGTCCATGAGACTTATCTCAAATTCACCACCACAAAGCCAGAAGTGAAGCTGTGGCTCAAGTGACAGAATATTAGTCTCGAGCAAAAAGTTCAGGGACAGCTCCCCAGGCCCTGAGTTCAAACCCCAGGACTGGCTCAACAACAGCAAAGCAAGAAAACAAACAAATCCAGAAAGGTCTAAGAGAACTTGGAGAAAGAACTAAGAAAGTCCTTTACCTTAAAAATGGTGTTTTCTTCCTCTTGTTGGGGGCTATGTCGGGTAGCATGTTTCCAGGGAATCTGAAAGCGTTTGGAGTCTCTGTGTAGCCAGATGAGCCCAGGGTAGAGGCCACTATCCACCTGGGCCACCAGCCAGGGCTTCAGCCGGACTCTTCGAGGATGAAGGGCCATGATCTGGAGGACTGGGAGGAGGGGGAGAAAAATAAGGGGAGGACAGGAGGTTTAGGCCAGTCACCGGGAACTTTTCCCAGCTATCATTCCCTTATGCTGGGGCTACAGTTTCATTAGATTACAGCAAAGAAACTAAATATGGGAATAAACTATGCCAAGTAGGGGGGAAAAAAAGAGGTTAAAAGGTTCTTTTGATTCTTATACCAAAGCCATTTATATACTTCCATGTTCTAGCCAAATCAGACTTATCAGGCAAGTAGATCGCATTTCTTCTACTTACAATCCAGAAGCCGAAAAAAGGTGATGTCATCCCCAGGGAACAGTCCTTCCTCTAGGGCTTTGGAAAAGAGAAGTAACTGCTCTTTTCAAGCTTACCTCAGAAGAGGGAAGAAAAAGTTATGGAAACAGGAAGATGGGCTGAAGGCTAAGCTCTTTATAAACAAGCCAGAGTATTTCAATAAGAAGTGACACCATCCTAACTAAGAGAAGGAAGTAAGGGGCTAGTGCTGGGTTCCAAAGTCCTCACTTACATGAGTGAGCAGGCAGACAGTCCACCGGGATCTAAAGAACTGGGCCAAATCAGCTTTCCTTTCTTTCTCTTACCTTCTATACCAAAAGGGGCAGAGGTAAGGTTTCCAGTATGTGAAGATTTGGGGGACTCTAAAGACCAAGGCTTTGCAAATACTTCTTTTGCAACTGAGTCTGATAAAACTAAGAAGCCCTACAATAATCAAATCTCACAGTCCCCAACCTTAGCAAACTAAAAGCAGCCATAAGACAAGCTGTACCCAGCAAGGCCAGCCTCCTCTCTTACTTCTGTTTATCTCCCCAGATGCTGGCATGAACTGATTGGTTACAGGCGCCAGCCTGGGTAAAGTCTGCAATTGATTCTCATAAAAATACATGGCATAGCAGATAACATTCGACAGCAGCTGGCACTCAGCAGAAAACAAACACCTGCCCAGATCAGTTACCTAAAGGAAAAAGGAAAGATCACTCTCAAGAAATAGTTGTCTAGGATATTGTATTTGGATTTTTGGTATTTTCTTTTTCTTTTAACATGAGAAATGGATGCTTGGAAAAATAAGTCATTCAACAAATATACTTTTCTCCAGTTACTGTGTACCAAACACTGTGATAGCTACTAAACAACAAAGCTCAGTGTTTTCATTAGATTTCCCTTCTTGAAAAAGACGACAAATATCCCTTCTGGAGAAAATGTACTTTGGAACAAGAAGCCTACAATGGCCTGAGAATAAGTTACCTTCCTATCCAGTACTGAAACCAAAACCAGTTAAGTCAGCCCAAGATGACCAGGACTTGTGAATGACTCCCAACATTTCTTCCCTCATCAACCACATTCCCAGCAGATACAAAAGACTGAAATATAAATTAGTCTCTGGCACTTTAAGAGCAAGGTAGGTCCAGCTCACACCTGAGCCTTCTGACCCAATTACTGAGTCCTGCAACCGAAACCTTCCCCCTGGGAACACAGCTCAGCTCAGTGAACAGGCTTTGCATGCTGTGTTCAAGTGCCCAGTTTCTTGGCCTTGATGTGGGGTGGTTTGTAGGACAGCACGTGAAGCTATGGTATATCTACACTTTATTAAAAAAAAAAAGTGTATATTCTCCCTGGGGCAAGTCTTCTCTTCCCTAGCCTGAGCCCTAAAAGGGAAATGGGCCACCAAAGGAAAAAGATAATGGAGAAATTGGAAGTCAATCAACCTAGTAGAATTGGGAGAATTTCTATTAGAGTACCAGCTAAATGCTATACCTCTGTCAGTCACATGGAAGCCACCTCTTGACTGATCGTGGACTGACCCATGGTGACAACCAGGCCACTTCAAGGAGCTGAATCTACTGAGGAAGAAGGAGGGGCATCCACTCAGAGAGATCAGTGACTAAAATCTAGAGTTCTCAGTGTTCTGAGTGGCCTCACACATGAACAACCCACCTCAGCCTCAGGGGATTCAGTGCCAGCCTTTCCTCCTCAGTCCCTTACCTCCCTAATTGCCAAGATCGCCCTGGAAATGCCATCTGAAAATGAGAATTCTTACAAGCAGAGGGAAAAATGAAAAAGAAAACTAAAATGAGAGAAGAATGGTTCATTCAATCATATCCACAGGCTGCAATATTCAGCAGTTATTATTGAGCATCAGAAGGATTTCTGTTAGATTAGGAGATTTACAACATGACTCCAAGGAGCAGGACTGCAGTACGATCTCATACCTCCAGTCTATGTCATAAATTGTTGTTGGTGTGCAAGCTCCCAGAGTCATGAAAAGCAAGGTACCAATGCAGTGTATTTGTAATGGTTAGCTGGGAACAGGACTATGGGCATCTTTTCTTTTCCTATACACTTGTACAAATCATTCACATTCTCCTCCAGTGATATGTTTCAACTGATTTTTTCAAATCACATTTATCAACAGTCCTCTTATCTGTATAGGCCTCTTCAGTTTCCTGTGTATTAGACATGTCTAATTTCATCCTCACGATCCTAGAATTGATATCCTCATTTCACAGACAGATTAACTAAATCACTGAAAAGTTAAGTGCAGTATCCGGGGCTCAGATCCAACAATCCCCAAACAGAATGCACTATACCAAACCCTGCCACTGGAGTCTTGACTTCCGAATCTCTCCAGGTTCTTTTATACTGAGAACAAACCAAAATCAACATAGACTCCTCCCTGCCTTTGGAAGACCTACTGAATACATGAACCCCACTCTCAAAAGCACCTCAGCTTTAGTCTAGTTGAAATCAGCTGGAATTCCAGCAGCCATCACTGGGAAGTTCAACACCTGTGTCTCTAACAGGTCTTAACCATACAAGGGACAAGGATACCACAGGTCTCTTACCCTTACTTCGAACAAAGATCAGGGACCCAATAAGCCTCCCCAGGAAACTTTCCTGTATCACACCCCAGTTCGAGGAAGCAGTCCTTCATAAAAACCCATCACCACTTACTTTCACAGCTTCTGCTTGAGCCAGTTTCCAGGGCCCACTACTACCTCAAAGCCAGGATATAGTTGTTGATGGTTTTGCTCCTAAACATAGCTGCCATTTTCTGCAGACAAGTCTTAGAGGCAGTCTCATTTCTTTTCCTTCCCACCCTCCTGAAGGGAACTGAAATGGCCATCTGTTTCCAGGCTTCCCTCCATTAGGTTTGGTCCTGTTCAGGGGTAAATTCTGAGCCTCCAGCTATAACTCCACACCCTTATTCCCTGGTGCACCTTACTTGGAAGGTGTTGGAGAGCTGTCATGCATTATTATTACATACACATTAAACTGCACCAATCCCCGTTTCAGTGCCTTTCTTCTCTCCCTTCCCTGGCTTCCACTCTTGACATCTACCAAGACAACCACAGAGGAAGGGCCTGGTGACCCTTACCACAAAGCAAAGAGTGGCACCCCAGGCCTCCTTCCCAATGGAGCCTGGGAGAGACTTTCTCCCTCTTTCCACAACGCCTCCAGCCCCTTCAGGCAAAGAGGGCCTCACCCCCGGAGCAGCCACGCCTGGCGCCACCCTCCCCAACACCTAGCTCGGCTACTTAGAAATCCATGGGTGTCTCCCAGGCCCAGAGCAGAAAGGCCTGAGTGCTAAATAAATTCCGGGGAAAGAAAACCAACCAAAGCTCCAGATCGCCCCCCCCCCACACACACACACCCCGCCCCCTACTACTATTTTCTCAAAACACGCAGGACCAGGAACACGCCGGAGGAACTGGGAAGTTCCCACCCGAGCCAGGGGCAAAGTTGCTTAAGGCAGGGGGAGTGGGGGGAGAGAAGAGCGGAGCGGAGTGGGGGATGCCTCCGCTCCAATCGACGGAAGCGGGGGCGGGGGCGCATGGGGCTTCAGTGGGAAGGAAAGCCAGTCGGCTTAGTGGGAGGTCCGGAGGGGCCCAGCACGGCGGGGCTACCTGGAAGTCGACCAGCACCCGAGCCCGGGTAGGCTATCACCAAACCGATGTCCTAAAGCCACGCTCCCATCTTCACCTAGCCGGCACCCAGCCCTTCCGCGTCCGCGGAGGTGTCGCCCTCCCTCCAGGTCGGCTTCCCGAAGTCGGCGTCCCCACCTTTCCCACAGCTAAGATCACCTGTTGTCAACGCGCCCCTCGACGGCCCGGCTCAGGGTCGCTCCGCAGTGCGCAACTGGAGACTGTGGGTCCCTTTCCCGGTCCCACCACCAGCCCTCCTTACCTGCCCAACCCAGGTGCGCCGAGCTCACGTCAGCGCCCAGCCCCGGAGCACCCCCGACGCTCCGCGCGGCATGGCCACGCCCCCTCGGGCCTGGCCACGCCCCCGGCCCGCGCGATTGGCCGGGTGGCGAGCGATAGGATACTCCGCGTTCCTGAGTTGTCCGGCCCCGCCCACCGCCTTCCCCACCCCACTCCCCCGCTTCTCACCTGGGCTAAGAAAAGTCCCAGGCTTCGGCCTCGCCCTACGCCTCGGGGTTGGTGGTCCTGGGAACTGGAAGCGTTTGGGAGGTCAAATCTAAGTCGACTGGGTGTCTTCCAACTTTTATACCCCACAATTAGCCCGCGGTGTGGAGACAACACTAATAAGGGTTTGAGATTCTGAGTTGGCCCTACTACTCAGGGGCCTGAGGAAGTGGAGTTTACTGTGAAGGGACACCGTCCTTCCCCCACACACACCCCAGCCCCCCAGGACTGGAATTCCACCTTTACTGGAATTCTGCCTCCTTACCCCTGTGACTTAAGGGTAAGTTACTTACCTTCCTCAATTTATTGTCTCACCTAGTCAGTGAAAACAATAATGATTAAAAACATAGCTCTGGATCCAACGACTGGTGTTCAAACCCCAATGCCATTAGGTACTGCAGAGAAGGGGTGTGTGTGTGTGTGTGTGTGTGTGTGTGTGTGTGGTGTGTGTGTCAGTACTGGGGTTTGAATCTGGGGCCTTAGCGTTTTTTTTGCCCAAAGCTAGCACTCTACCACTGGAGCTACAGCTCCACTTAACGTCTTTTGCTGGTTATCTCAAGATCAGATTTGTCAGCAAACACCGACCTAGATGCATGATCTTCAGCTCTCATACTCCTGAGTAGCTAGGGTAGGATTACAACTATGAGTCAGCAACACCTAGGTAGAAAAGTTTCTAATCTCTGGGTTTTCGTGTCTTGGAAGAAAATGAGGCATCTGCCTCGTAGTGGGTGTTATGGAGATTGCATAAATTATTAAATATAAGTTACTTGGAATAGTATGGTTGAGGGATACAAAAATACCTTATAGATGGTGCCTTGCAGAATAAGAGGATAGTCTTTTTTCTTCTTCTTTTGCCAGTCCCGGGGCTTGAACTCAGGGCCTGAGCATTGTCATTGGGCTTTCTCAAGGCTAGAGCTCTACCACTTGAGCCACAGCACCACTTCCGGCTTTTTCTATGTGTGTGGTACTGAAGAATAGAACCATGGTCTTTGTGCATGTTAGGCAAACTCCTGGCCCTAAGAGGACATTCTGATTATCTGAAAATCAAGTCCTTGTCCTAGCCTCAGCCATATAGAGCATACACTTTCTGGGAGCTCAAAATGAAACATATTCTCTACCACCAAGCACAGGTGAGATGAAGAATAGGTGAGCACTTAAATTTTGATGTTAAAAGCAATCAGGGGTGGTGGAGGTGGCTCAAGTAGTAGAACATCAGCCTTGAGCATAAAAGCCAAGTGAGATTGTAAGCTCCAATATAGAAATTTAAGCTCCGATATACAAAAGAAAGAAAAGGGTAAAAAAAGAAATATGAAAAAGAGAGAAAAAGAAGAAAGGAGGGGAGGGGAGAGGAGGGGAGAGGAGAGGACGGGAAGGGAGAGAAGAGGAAAGGAGAAGAGGGGCGGGGTGGGGAGGGGAGGGGAGGAAAGAAGGCTGGGAATGTGGCTTAGTGGTAGAGTGCTTGCTTAGCATGCATGAAGCCCTAGGTTTGATTCCCCAGGACCACATACAGAGAAAAAGCCAGAAATGACGTGGTGGCTCAAGTGGTAGAGTGCTAACCTTGAACAAAAGAAGCTCATGGAAGCGCCTAGGCCTGACTCCAAGCCAGAAGAAGAAAAAGGAGGGAGGGAGGGAAGGAGGAAGGAAAGAAAGAAAAGAAACAGCAAGTAATGAGCAATAGCCCAGCACTCAGGGGTTGAGACAGGAGAATCAAGAATAGAAGGCCAGCCTGAGCTACATGGCAACTACTTATCTGAAAACAATGATTGTAATAAAAGGGCAGGTACTGGGCCAGGATGGTGGTATAGTAGTAGAATGCTTGTCTAGCATGCACGAAGCCCTGGGTTTGATTCCTCAGTACCACGTACACAGGAAAAGCCAGAAGTGCTGTGGCTCAAGTGGTAAAGCAGTAGCCTTGAGCAAAAAGTGTCCAAGGACAGTGTCCACAGATAGACTGAATTGTATCTCCCCCCCCCCCCATCTATATGATAAGTCTCGGTCTCCAGTACCTCAGAATGCGACTTCATGATAAACCGGTTAAGATTAGATCTTTCATGTACTATGACTGCTGTCCTTTTATGTCCTTTTAGAGAAACCTATTCCTACATGCATGCATAGAGGGAATATTATGCAAAAAGACAAAAGAGGGAACGTTGCCATCAACGAGACAAAGACAGAGGCCTGGAATAAACCAACCCTGCCTCACAGTCCTCAGGTCCTAATGACACTTTGATTTTTTGAACGCATAACCTCTAGGGTGATGAGATAATAATGTTAAGTCACCTCTTCTGTGGTACTATGTTACAACAGCCCTAGTGAATTAAGATCAGTGGGTTGGAGAGCCCCAGATCCATAATAATGTGAGCTTGTTCCTAGCCTCATCTCAGCTTTGGGAATGCAGCCAGCGAAGGCCTGGGAAGGCAGTGAGACCCTGCAGCCTGACTCAGCCAACCTGTGTCTCAATCACTGCCTGTGGCCACCATTCCCTCGACTCAGGGGAGAGTCTGGCTCATCCTCCCAGCCCACTCTGTACTGCCAATGAGCTCATGAAACAAGTAGCATCTTCCCTCTGGCCTACGGCTGGTTGCTAGACCCCAAGTACACCATCCAATTTGGGTGTGTGTGTGGATGTGGAGAAAGACCACCAAGAGAGTGACATTTCAGGGGAGCCAATAACCTCATGGCACACAAACATGAGCCCACACATAGGAGTCTACATTTGTACTAGCTGACCGTGACTAAAGTGATTTCTTGAGGATCATCTTTAGAAAACATTTTAGAATCAGGAAAATTCAGGTCAGGCAAGCTCTAAATCTCCTAGGGGTGAAACTAGCTTACAGATGTTTGACAGACATAGTATTGAGTCCCCAAAGAGGTCAATTAGTTTGCTCAAAGTTACAGTGCAAATTAGCCCCACCAGACGAGTGCTCATACTCAGAGATATTTCCACTTGGACCCTGCTCAGTATCCCTGCAGGATCTTTCTGACTGACACTTTCTGACTATTGACTATTGAAACCCACCCATGCATCTGTGTTATAATGTGCAAAATGAAGTGACTTTCTTGTCACTCTGCTAAAGAATACATGAAACTGGGCATGGAGGCTCATGCCTGTAATCTTAGCTACTCCAACAGAAAAGTCAGTGACTTTTAATCTCTAATTACTGGGCAAAAATGGTGGGAGCATTGCTCAAATGGTAGACTATCCATCTTGAGCACAAAGAGTTAACAAATAGCATCCAGGCCCTGAGTTCAAGCCCAAGTACTAGCATAGAAGGCGAGGAGAAAGAGGAGGAGGAGGACAAGGAGAAAGAGGAGGAGGAGGAAGAGGAGGAAAAGGAGGAGGAGGAGGAGGAAGAGGAGGAGAAATAATGAGAGAGGAGAAAGCAAGAACAATTCAAGTGGTTATTAGGAGAAATCCTGAGCTCTTAAAATGGTGAAATCTGGCAATAGGCTATCCTCAACTCTGAGGCTTGCCCCCTCTACTTGGTTTGAATGATAAGAACATTCTGCAAACCCCTCTAAGACCCTGGAGGAATTGGTTCTTCTGTATCATCAATAGAGCTCCCTCGGAGTGCAGCCATTCCTTGGGTGGCTTTGGCCTCTGATGCTGCTATCAGTTTCCCTTCCATTGCTGCCCAGGTGGGGCAATGCTGACTCACGAGTGAGTCTGAGTTTCAGGCAGTGGGATGTACACTTACTTCAGCACAGGGGTTCTGATTCACAGCCACCGAGAACTGGGAAATTCCCCTCTGCTGCTCACTCAGCTCTTCTTTTGTGGGGAGGGGTCTTTTCCCTGCCCGGAAATTTTAACTTGTATAATAGCAAACATGAGACAATAAATCTATAAGATCCAAGTCTCATTCTCTTGTAAGCAAAACAGAGGGTGTGGTAAGTAAGAATCCAACCAAAGACTCTGGGCAGTTGAGAGCTTAGTCTTGCTAGAGTCAATGATAGCTATTAATCAATCATTCAGGCTGGTTGAGTTGCTGAAGATTGAGTGAAGGCATCACGCTAAATAGTCTAGTTCTATACTCTCTTCAAAGAAATCGGACTCCACCAACCTTCTGGAATTCATGAGGTCTACCCCAAATCCTTTCTTGGGCTGGATTTAGTTTTGCCTCCACACTGGTATTTCAAGGCACCTGGGCTACAGATGTTCATAATTCATTGCCGAAGCCACAGCCTGACCTGTAATGCACATTGCTCTGTTATTGGCACTTGCTCTAGTCTCTTAATCTTATGTGCATTGTATCCTAGAATACATTCCAAATCCTAGAATCATCAAGAAGACAGAGTAATGTAGCAGGCCAGCAACAGAAATGTGTATGAGATGTGTGAGTGTGTGTGCACACCTTGTTTTCCAGCCCAAGTGGTACTCTAGTAAAATTCCTCACCAAAGTGTTCAGTGTTGCTCATTTATGACTCCCCTTTAAACCTTGAACCAAGGTGAGCACTGGCACGTGTTCTCAAACAAGCATCTTTCTTTATTTCAAAGTTGATCTATGTGGGAGGAAGAGAAGAAAACAATGAGAGTAAATCATTTGGAAATAAGCTCATTCCCCTCCCCTTCCTCCCAGCATTCTTCCGTCTATTCTTCTTCACCTTCGGTGCAAATTTGAGAGTCTATTTGCCATATTGTCTGGCTTGGGGAGTTTCCCTTGGATCTTGCTGAACAAGAAATCACAACCACCATGTGTATGTGATTTCATAGTCATGATGGAAATGGGAGCCTGTGGGGACAGAGCAGTGGCCTGATTCTGGCTTCATGGTAAATACCAAACAACCTACCATGTGATTCTATGCTGCTCTGAAATGAAGTAGTGGATACAAAAGTGATTTGTAATAAAATGATGGATGTGGTATGTGGATGGTAGCAACTGTCACTGCTGTCACCTCAGGTGATTCCTTTGAGTAAATTATTCTCTCCTTAAGGGCAACCAGATAGAAATTCTTATAAACCAGGAGTTTCCAGAGCAGTTCTGGGCCCAATATGAATTAAATGACCACTTGGATAGTTTGTTGTCCTTGGAAAAATAAGTTGTATATGTGGATAGAGAATTTCAGGGAACTGTTGTAGCAAGAAGCTAGATGGCTGTTCCATGTGACCTCTGTCCAAGCTGGGAGCAGTGGTTCACTCCTGTTATCCTAGCTACTCAGGAGGTTGAGATCTTATCTCCAATTAATCACTAGAAAAAAACAGGAAGGGGTGCTGTGGCTCCAGGGATAGGGCGGTAGCCTTGAGCTGAAGAGCTCTGGGACAGTGCCCAGGCCCAGAATTCAAGCCCCATAACTGAAAAAAAAAAAAAAATCTCTGTCTACGCAGACCACTCCAATACAATGACAATAGGACAAAAAGCATGGGAGGGAGATAAGAACATGAGACATTTCATTCCCTCCCCCCATCCCCTCCCCTCATCTTGTATTCCCCCTTCCCTATCCTATTTCAAATAAACAAATAAACATATGAGAGAGAGAGAAAAAAAAAGAACATGAGACATTTCAATTAAAACATTAGAAAACGGGGCTGGGAGTTTGGCCTAGTGGTAGAATGCTTCCCTAGCATGCACGAATACCCGGGTTCGATTCCTCGGCACCACATACATAGAAAAAAGCTGGAAGTGGTGCTGAGGCTCAAGTGGTAGAGCTCTAGCCTTGAGAAAGTCCAAGGACAGTGCTCAAGCCCTGAACCCAAGTCCAAGACTGGCAAAAAAAAAAAAAAAAAAAAAAAAAAAAAAAAAAAACATTAGAAAACAGGGCAAAGAGAAGCAGAGAGAGAGGGAGGAAGGGAGAGCAAACATAGAAATCAGTACACACTATGTGGAAGTGAATCATGTAACTTGTGGGCAGAGATGGAAGGGATAAACTGGGAGAATGTGAAGAAAGGAGCGACATTGTCCAAAATAAGAAATGTACTCATTATGTGACTTAGGAAATGGTAACCCCTCTGTATAGCACCTTACTAATAACAATCAAATTAAATTTTTTAAAGTATTTGAAGAAAGGGCCGGGAGTTTGGCCTAGTGGTTAAAGTGTTTGCCTAGCATGCACGAAGATCCGGGTTCAATTCCTCGGTACCACATACATAGAAAAAAGCCGGAAGTGGTGCTGAGGCTCAAGTGGTAGAGCTCTAGCCTTGAGAAAGTCCAAGGACAGTGCTCAGGCCCTGAGCTCAAGCCCAGGACTGGAAAAAAAAAAAGTATTTGAAGAAAAAAACAGCAGAATTAAGGATTCTGGAATACTGGTATATTGGTTATAAATCTTCCAGTACTATTTGATTTTTAAGGCAGATATTAAAGTATTTTCACAATTACTTTTCTGTGTGTATGTTGACACTAAGGCTTGAACTCAGGGCATGGGAGATGTCCTTTAGCTTTTTTTTTTCTCCCTGCCCCACCAAGGCTGACATTCTGTTACTCTACCTCCAGCTATTTGGTAGTGAATTGGGAATAAGAGTCTCACAGATTTTTCCTGCCTGGGCTGGCTTCAGATCTCAGCCTCCTAAGTAGCTAGGATTACAGGTACAGACCACCAGTGTTCAGCTATAATTATGGTTTTTTGTTGTTGTTGTTTGAGGTTTTTTTGTCATTTATGAGCTTGTACTCAATGCCTCAGCCCTGTCCCTGAGCTTTTTTGCTCAAAACTAGTGCTCTACCACTTTGAGCCACAGGGCCACTTCCAGTTTTCTGGTAGTTAATTTAAGAGTCTTACAGACTTTCCTGCCCAGTCTGGCTTCAAATCTGATCCTCAGATATCACCCCTCCGAGTATCTGAGTCACTGGTGCCTAGCGTATAGTTTTTTGTTTGGTTGGTTGGTTGGTTTGGTTTTAAGGAAAAGGAAAGAATCTGTGAGGGAGCAGAGCATCAGTCACCTTCTAGTTCCAGCCCTTGGTATCTCTGTGATTTCTACACTGAGATCTTCAAAAAACAAAACAAAACACCCGATTGTGCCTTAGAATAGTCTATCTCAGATTTCCATTCTCTCATTTCCTAGTTTTATGAGCTATTAGAACCTCTATTTACTCACCTCATAAATGACAAGACTGCCTACCTACTAGGGCTGACAAGAGTATTTAATGACATAACTAAAACAATAATGGGCTTCAGAAAATGTTATATTCAATATTCCCTACCCACATCCCCACATCTGTTGACAGTGGTAGGATGCAGCTCTGAGAAACTAGAGTTTCATGAAAATCTGTGAAATTCACAAATGTGTTCCTGTATATTTATGTTTGAGCCAGGAATAATATGAAGTATCTTATTTCTGTTGACTAGAGTAAGAGCTGTCTAAGTCCGAGCCTAATGAATAATTCCCTTGAGGAGATGTGGCTTACTAAAAGACAAAGGATAGTATAATTCTTTACCGTCTTGCATCCCTCCACTTCCTCTCTTAATCTGTGGGACATTCTTTTAATGTAGGAAATATATACCCAACCTCAGCTGAAATTGCCTCTCTCTTAGCCAATTATCCTGAGGTTCTGGAGAAAAGGCAAAGATGATGTCTACGGAGATTTCTCCTATCTTGAGTAGTTCTGAACTGGCCAAAGAAGGCCTATAGATTCCTTTTTAATACTAATTTCCCAACGTAGCCTAACACTTCAGTTGCTTAGCATTTAAAGAAGTCATTTGATCTTGTTTCTATCCTTAGACATGATAATCCAATATTTCCCTTACTTTATATAACTTAATTTGCAGCTTAGTATAAGCAAAAGTGATAAAGGTCCATAAAAATAGTGTTGAACTCATGTAATTCTTGGCTAGGGGACCCTCAGGAGCAAAACAGGCTCACTAGGTTTTTCTAGTACAGACCCAGATCAGAGTTCTGGGATTATCACACATAAAATATCAGCAACATTTCTTCATTTGTTATTTAGTAAATATTTATTGAACATCTACTATACAGCAGAAAAACCCTGACCTTTTGAAACATCCTACCTCCTACTATCTCCTCCTGCTCCTATCAAAGTCTGTTTCAATTTCAATTCTGTTCTCCTATTATTGCAATTATCACCTAATAAAACCCCCAATCTCATTCCAATTTTTTCCTTCTGAAACAGCAGCCTGAAGGAGCTCTTATCTGTTCCTTTCCTGCTTAAGAACGTCCTATATTTTCCTGAACTGAGAGACTTTATCCGCTTACTCAACAAATGTATCTCACTTATCATTCTAGTGTGCCAGGCTCTGTTCTACATGCTGGGGCCACAGCACTGAGCAATAAAATAGGTGACAATTTCCATGTTAGCAGTGCTTATATTCTAGTTGGGAAGGACAGACACTTAAGATGATTAAATAATGAATATTAGTTGGTAGTCATCTTGAAATAAAGAGTAACTGGGCAACTAAACTTGGCTAGGAAGTGGTGTGAGGTAAAGAGAAATAGAGAGAATAAAGAGAAAGACTAACCAGGAAGATACTTGAGTGGAGACCTAGGACTGAGATAGAGTGGATCCACGTGGCTATCAGAGAGGTCACTGGCAAAAGAGGGGGACTGCCAGGCATAGGGGTCCTGAGACAAGAGTATGTTTGCCTGTCAGGGCAGGCAAAGAGATCATAGTTGGAGCAGCAGAGTAAGGAGAGACAAAAATGATAGGATGTGAACCATCAAAGGCTTTTATTTGCAGGTTTGTGACAGCTGCTCTTTAAAAAAATTTTTTTGTGGGGTTGCACTCGTGGTGCTTGAACTCTGGGCCTGGGTGCTGTCCCTAAGTTCTTCAGCTCAACCACTTCTTGTTCTACCACTTGAGCCACAGTTCCACATTGTTTGTTTGTTTAGTGCTGGTACTGGGGTTTCAACTCTCTTAGCTTTTGACTGATACCCGGTCATTTGAGCCATACCTCTACTTCCAGCCTTTTGGAAGTTAGTTGGAGATAAGAATCTTTCAAATCTGGCTGAGCGCAGTGGCTCACGCCTGTAATCCTAGCTACTCAGAAGGCTGAGATCTGAGGATCAAGGTTCAAAGCCACCCCGGGCACAAAAGGACCTGAGACTCTTATCTCCAATTAACCTCTAGAAAATGGGAAGTGGGGCTTGGCTCAAGGGTAGGGTGGTAGCCTTGAGTTGAAGAGCTCAGGGACAGTACCCAGGCCAAGTTCAAGCCCCATAACCCACAAAAAAAAAAAAAAAAAAAAAGAAAGAAAGAAAGAAAGATCTAGAAGGCCTTGAATGAAAGAGCTAGATTTTTCTCCTAGTTCCAATGAGAGGGATTTTAGGTTAAAACAAAATGCAAAGAAACAAAACGCCAGGTTCTGTCCTAGCTGGTGCCTGTGTTCTCAGGGTCTGACACACGGTAGGTTTGTAATGCATCTTTACAAAATTTATTGGCTACAGTTTAACAGCATTCCTACTTTATACCTAAGGAAAAGTGGCGAGCAAGACTACGTTGAAAGTAGTTATGCTCAAAATTCAGGTCCAAATAGACAAGTCAAGCCAACAGAGCTGGAATAAGAGTAGTAGTAACAGTTCTTCATCAGCTTCTTAACATCCTCACCTTCCCCCCCCAAAACTTAGGACTGTCCTAGGCTTGGCTCCAACTTCATTTGGAATCCCCAGAGAAACTCCTAATCTGAACTACCTTTTTTTCTGTCTTCTGTTGTCCAGACCTAGGAATCAGAAACTGGACAGCCCACACACCACCTGTCCCTCCCTTCCTCAGCGCCATCTGCATAACATTGAACTGCTAGTGGCAGCAGTTGTTCTGTCGCCTGTAATTTCCAAAAAAAAGGATCTAGCAAGCCAGGCCTATGCTGGTCAGGTGCCTGCCAACTAAATCCCATGGTGATAGCCAGGAACATTCAAAGCTCTCTGTTTTCTATTCTAGTTCACTGTCCACAGAACATTCTTAGCAGAGCTGGGCATGGTTGCTGCATACATAGAAATGATGACAGTATGGGAAGCAATGGAAGAATTACAGTGCCAGCATTGAAGTCATCAAAATAAGTCAGAATTTCTACTAAGATCTCAGCTGAAATAAAATAGGCGCTTCGTTCTTTCCTTACTTCCTTCTTCCCTTTCTTCTTTCTTCTCTTTCTTTGTACTTTCTCCTTCCTTCCTACCTTCCTGTAGCCAGTTAATAAATATGAATAAGACTGTCAGTGTTCTTTATGCTCCCTAACTGGCAAATAATGATTTGACTGGTGCCCATAAGCAGAATGTAGCACACTTTAGTCTCACACACTTTGATGGAGAAGGGAAGGTGAGAAAAACTGACATATTTATTACTTCAATTCATGGGACTTTATTCCTTCCAGAATTCAGGTTAATATTTTATTGTAAAAATGTGTTGTTTCAAATTTAGAGACATAAGGCCAGATAGTATGATACTAAATGTAAGGACCTCCAGGATAAGGAAACAAAAGCCATATAATGAGTGATTGTTGTCCTTAATGTACTATGTTATCTCTCATCTCTTTTGCCATTCCTTGGTTATCTCATATTGTTACACTATTTCATCTTGTTATCTGATATATTTTATATGTGCTTAATGGGGGAAATCAAGATGAGCGAGGGGGGGTGGAGGGGGGAGGGGGGGAGAGGAGGGGGGAGGGAAATGGGGACCATGTCATGAGAAAGGGTATCAATGTTTGTGAAGTAGTGCACCTTCTAGCTGGTGAATATAATGTAACCCTTCTATTAATCACAATAAAAAAAGATAAAAATGTGTTCTTTCATTTTTATCCCTCGGCCAGTTAGAGTGTTTTCTGTTTAAATTTAATTATATAGTAGGATATATTAATTGTACAAAATAATAGGTTTCATTATGACATTTTCATACATGAACAGAAAAGTTATTGTTGTACTGGAGAATACAGTTCTCTGTAAGTGATTGACTGATATGAACTATTCTGGAATCTTCCAGAATCCTGCCCTTTGAAGAAAAGATGTGGCAGAAGATGCTGCCTGTCTGCATAAGAATCCCCTGTACTGTATTTTCCAGTCAGGTTAATCTTGGACCTTTCTATTTTTTTTAAATGGGTTTATATTTTTAGCCCTTCAGGGGAACTATTTTAAAATTTAATTTTAAGAAGAGTCGTACTCTAGCAACTCAGAAGCTGAGACTTGAAGAATCTCAGTTTGAAGCCTAGCCAGGTTTCATCTCCATTGAATTGCAGACTTTATCCCCCCGTTAACCAGCAAAATGCCAGACTGAAAACATGACTCAGGTTGTAGGGCAAGAAGGCTGAAAGAGAGCAAGAGGCCTTGAATTCAAGTGCTGGTACTGGGGCTCACACATTTTTAAGAGAGAGAGAAAGAAGGAGGAGGGTTAGTGTGTGTGTGTGTGTGTGTGTGTGTGTGTGTGTGTGTGTGTGTTTGCCAGTGCTAGAGCTTGAACTCAGAGCCTGGGTGCTATCTCTTAGCTTTTTCCAGCCGGGACTGATACTCTGCTACTTGAGCTATAGTTCCACTTTGGGCTTTTTGGATGGTTAATTGGAGAAAAGAATCTCTGGACTTTCCTCCTCCACTTGGCTAGAAAACAGGCCACAAGCCTCTGATCTCGTCCTCCTGAGTAGCTTGGATTGCAGGCATGAGCCACTAGCAGCACCTGGCTGAGAAAAGTTTTATCCACAGCTTGAAAGTAGGAAGTAGGAAGCTGATCTGGTCTGATCTGTTTGACGCCATGCCTTCACATTAGGTCAAGAAGGGAACTGAAGAACTGGAGTTTTGGAATGTTAATCTCACCTAGAGGCCTGAAGTATTATCCCAGGATGTGAATGTGTTTGGCCATCTGTCTATCCTAGGGGTGCGAAGAAGGCAACGGGCTCTGTCCATGAACCTGATGGAGCCTAAAGGGCTGGATCTGAAGCTTTTAAGAGCCTGGGAACTTCTCTGCAAGTCTCAATGTCTGGAGGCCCCAAAGAGTTTCGCTCTGGCTCACAGCAGACAGGCATCACAACCTCCCAATACTGTGGCAAGTAGCAGCTTGCCTTCACTTCTCCGCCCAGCCAGGGAAACTGTGGCATTTTTAGTTCAGGCCTAGACCCGTCCTGGCAGCCCGGATTCCACTGCCTAGGCAGGAAGCTGATCTCAGCCCAGTAACCTTTTCTTTTCTTTTCTTTTTTCTTTTTTTGTTTGTCAAAGAGGACTTTCTATTCCAGCAATTAGAGGGTGATAAGGGTGAGAGCCACATGTTTCTCTTAAGTTACAGAGCAGTGAGTGGTTAGAAGAGTATAGAGAAGAAGAACAGGGAGAAAGGGCAAACTTGCAAGTGACTGCTTCATTCCCCAAATTCTAAAGCAAAGGAAGGCAAGATTTGGGAAGGCTGAACTCTGTATTGCTATGCAGCCCTTAAGCTATAGCCCCTCATTCTCACATGAAGGTGGGAAAGAGGCTGGGCCTGGGCAGATCTGCAGAGTCTTTGCTCCCTGGTGCCCTGAGGGAACACACCTTGATTCATCCAGTCAGGAAGGAACCCATGTGGGGTGTGTGTGTGTGTGTGTGTGTGTGTGTGTGTGTGTGTGTCTGTCTGTCTGTCTGTCTGTCTGTCTGTTTGAGGAGCATTAGGGCAGGGTTGCCAGATTAACAAAAAAAAAAAAAAAAAAAAAAACTATGGTTACATTTAAATATATAAATACATGAAGCAATTGTTGTTGTCTATCTGAAATCCAGGCTTAGCTGGGTGCCCTTGATTTGATCTGGCAATCTCAATAGAAGAAGTTAAAACTCCAGGGAATGGGATGAAGGCTGACAACTCCATTGCAATGATCCTCCAGTCCCAATGAAGGGCAGTCCAACTTCTGGATCCAGATCTTTGTCTCAACCAGCTCTCCACCAGAAGGCGAAAGAATCCCTTGGGTACTGGCTTTGCAGGCTGCCGCCTGGGGCGCAGCCCACACAGCCAGGGCCCCTCTCACCTCAGTTCTTAAACTCCAGGCACTTTCATGTCAACTGTTAATGTTCCATCCCAGAGCCCCTTTGAAGATTAAAAAGCTCTCCAGAGAAGGAAAGTGCTCTGTTGTTGTAATTAACATAATTAAAAGCATTCCCAACCCCCCCCCCCACCAAATCCCAGAGAAACATCAGTTCTTGTGATAAATAACCTAACCCATTCTCCCAGGAGATGGCTAGCCACTTCCACTCCAACTCCAGACATAGCCCGTATTTTTTACCCTGTGCTGCCTTAGACTTAATTGTTTGGTTTCACCTTTTTGGGAGGAGACACCCAGCTCTTCAGGCACAGTACACACCCTCTCCTGGGACATATCTATGTCTACTTTCCTAAGTTGGAAACACCAGGAGAATAGTAAATGAGGGCTACCATTTCAGCCCTAGCTCTGGCCCCCAGCAAAAGGATACTGTCTCATCTCTCTCCACTCACAGGCCTTGCCCACTAGGCACAAACTGCTTGACTGCCCTGTGAGGCTGTTTCTGTACAGTTTCCAGGCAAGCCTTTCTCTAAGTAGCCTATTCCATAATGGTAACCAGGGTAGCTAAAGGTTATGCCTTGAGGCTCTGTACTGAGGAAGGAGTCTGTCATCTTAATTGCTTCTGGGACATGAATCCTTCCTGATTTCCCCAAGGAAGCAATAAACTCTTCCATAGGAAGAGCCAAAGCATTTCATTCCCTAAAGGTCTAGCATAAAGGAGACGTTCATTGCTCCTAATTGGGTTGGGTCAAATTAATGTATTAGTGACGGCCAAAGAAGCATTTCTTGTCTCCCTCTGGATCCAGGGCTCCTAGTAGACAGTCCTAGAAGTTCCTGGCACGCCTGCAGTATGATTGGTCTCTGACCTATTATGTGATTGTCAAAACTTGAAATATTCTGTGTGGCCTCTGTTGGCAGTGCAAAGTTTCTGCCCAAATGAGCCACGTACTCAAAAACTTTTAGACTATAAACTAGGTAAGCTAAGAGTCAGAGGCTCATGACTATAATCCTAATGATTTAGGAAATATGTGATCTGTGGTTCAAAACCAGCCTGGGAAGAAAACCCATGAGACTCTTATCTCCAATTAAACAGCAAAAGTCAGAAATGGATCAAGTACTATAGTGCCAGACTTGAGCAAGAAAGCTAAGGAAAAGGGCCTTGGCTCTGAGTTCAAACACCAGTAATGCTGTACTCCTGTGTGCACACGCATGCACACACACATTTTAGACTGTAGATTGATGATGATGATGATGATAATAAATTAAAAATGATCATTTCCCTGTCATCCTGAATCAGTCTTTAATAACTTTTATTGGTCCCACCTTAAGTTCCTTTAGGAAATCATAAGACACAAGAAATAGTCCTAGGGCACAGAGGAATGGGTTCTCAATAGCTGGTCTTTTCCACTCTTCTCCCTTCAATACAGACACACACACACACACACACACACACACACACACATCACATGCACACACATATCTGACAACAGCAGAACCAACTCTTCTCTACTCTTTATGTTTCTCTGAATTTAGCTTAATAGAAAAAGCACTTAGACAGCATGCTAACAACATAATTGCAGCCCATATTGAGCACTCGTGAGCCCCAATGTCATTGAGACTTGGCATCATAACATAACAGAGAAGAGGACCTAACAGGCTTAGTGACAAACAGCAGTTACAAAGATGTGGGCTTCCTCTCAAGAATGGAGCATACTTTAGGGCACAGCTAGATCCAGGGACAACTTGAGGCTGATGCTGAAGGCTCCTTCCAACCAGCCCTTGACACCATGTGAAGCCTGCACACATGGTCATGCACATGTGAACTGAAGAGCTAGATCTAGAAAGAGCTACACTATCTGGAAGTAGTTCCAGTGTGAAAGACCTGAGGGGATAAGGAGTTGACAGGAGATGGGGGGAGGAAGGAAAGACATCACCAAGGTGAATGGAGTCAGCTTCTTTGAATGACTTGGGTAAACCAGAGGAAGAAAGAACCTCCTGTTTATCCAGTTGTGTTCATTCTGGGTGGAATTGCGATATCCAGAAACATACTCAGAGGAACTGGGCCTGTGGCTCATGCCTGGAATCCTAGGTACTCAGGCTGAGGACTGAGGATTATAGTTGAAAGCCTTCTGTGCCAGAAAAGTCAGTGAAATTTTTATTTTAAATTAACCTCCCAAGCCAGACGTAGAGCTGTGATTCAAGTAGTAGAGGACTAACCTTGAGCAAAAGAGCTTAGCGACAGTGTGCAGTTCTTGAGTTCAAGCCCCAAGTCAGGCACAAAACAATAATGATGATGTTAATAAAATAATACTAATAACTACAACAACAAAACTCAGAAAGATGGAGAGAATGATGAAAGGGTGATGTTGATCAGGATGCATTGTGTTCATAAACTGCTTTGTTAATTGGCAACTCTTTTGTATGCTACTTAAAGATAATAAAAATTTCTTAAAATACCAACCCACTCTGTTTAATTAAAGGGTAAAGCACAAGGACAACTTCCAGAATAATTACTCTTCAAATACTATACCTACTTAGGAAATAAACTTCAACCATTTTTTTTCTTCAAGAAAAAGTTGATGTTTTTCACTTAAAATAAGGAATACATATTTCTTGAGGGATTTCTTTCCTTTTTTTTTTTTTTTTTTGCAAGTCCTGGAAATGAACTCAGGGCCTGGGCATTGTCCTTGGGCTTTCCTCAAGGGTTGCTCTACCACTTGAGCTACAGCACCACTTCCAGCTTTTCTGTGTATGTGGTACCAAGGAATCAAACCCAAGTTTTCGTGCATGCTAGACAAGCACTCTACCACTAGGCCAAACTCCTGGCCCCAGATTTTTTCCTTTTTAATAATTTGTCAAGGTCTCTCTTTTTTTTTTTTTTGAAGAATCAACATTGATACTTGGTATTGTAAATACAATTAGGTATTAGGAGCAAAATTTCATTCAAGGTTGTAATTTTTTTGTTGTTGTTCTTGATTGTATTGAACTCAGGTGCTGGGTGCAGTCTGTGAGCTCTTTTGTTCAAGGTTAGCGCTCTTCCACTTTGAGCCACAGCTCTACGTCTGGTTTTCTGGTTGTTAATTAGAAATAAGAGTCTCACAGACTCTCCTGCCTGGGCTATCCCTGAACTGCGATCCTCAGATCTCAGCTTCATGAGTAGCTAGGATTACAGGTGTGAGCCACCAGAGCCCAGCCAAGGGGCTTGAACTCAGCCTGGGCACTGTTCCTGAGCTCTTCAGCTCAAGGCTACCTCCCTACCCTTGAGCCAAGCCCCACTTCCACTTTTCTAGAGGTTAATTGGAGATAAGTCTCAGGTCCTTTTGTGCCAGAGCTGGCTTTGAACCCTTGATCCTCAGATCTCAGCCTTCTGAGTAGCTAGGATTATAGGTGTAAGCCATCCTGCCTGGCTTTAATTTACTTTTTAATAGCAGCAGTACAGGGCTGGGGATACATGTAGCCTTCTGGTAGAACATTTGACATATGCTTCACATGAGTGAAGTCCTGGATTTCACTGGCAACACTACACAAAGTAATACAAAAATATGACCACAATGGGTACCCTGAAAAATAGTTTCCCTTTCTTTTTCTTTTCCTTTTTTTTTTTTGTCAGTTGTGGGGCTTAGGAATTACAGGTGTGAGCTACCATGCCCAGCTTTGATTCTTTTTCATTACCAATTTCAACCTGAGTTACACCAAATCTTCTAATGATAATCAGTCAAATTTGTGTGTGTGTGTGTGTTAGTACTGAGGTTTGAATCCCAGCCCTCACACTTGCTAATCTAGTGTTTGACAATTGAACTATGCCTCTGGCCTTGTATTTTCTCTTCCTCTCATATATTTTTAGGATAGTGTCTTACTTCATACCAGGAGCACTCTGAGTTGCAATTTGCCTTCTCTTAGAGTTCCTGAAATCACTGGGATGACAGGTGTGTGCCACTATGCAGATTGAGAAGGGGTCTGAAGAACTTTTCTGTCCATGTTGTCCTCAAACTGCAATCCTCCTGTTCTCAGCCTCCTAAACAGCTAGGATCATAGGAGTGAGCCACTGGTGCTGGATTCAAGTGTGTGTTTTCCTTTTTAGGTATTCCATTATGAGCTTACTGAATTATATAAATTGATGTGTTTTGATCCCTTGAACATACTGTTTACGTGGTTTGAATGAACTTGTTTGGTAGATGGCTATGTATGAAAGAGAAAACCATGTTCTGCTACAGAGAACAGGCAGTAAACAGAAGCTTCTCTGAGCTACTCTTAATGGGGCCAGAAGGAGCAAGGTTGGATGATATATCTCAGGGAGGAAGTCTGACATTTGAAACATGGTAAAATATAGTAGCAAGAGAAACTCTGACAGGGAGACACTTTTAACCGAAAGGTGTGGCTCTAATGAGCCAGCTGCTTGTCTGCATATGAGTGCGCACAGGTGTGTGTGTGCTTCTGTGTGCTCCTCTTAGTGGTCTTCTGTCAGTTAACTTCCATATACGACCACCAGCTCTCCCACGACATGCACGCCTGCATGCCTCTTCACACACCCAAGAGATCCAGCCTCTTTCTGAGTGCTACAAAAAAAAATCCATCTCTCACTAACTCATAAAATTAGAAAAGCAGCTTAGCTATTCATTCTAAAGTTATTGATTGAATACTCGCCATGTGCCAGGTGCCAGGCTGACAGCTGAAGCTAAGGAAGAGAATAGGATCCATGCCAATCTCCTCAAGGAGCTCACAGCCTTGTCTGAGTATGAATAATGGTTACACCGTCTATTACAGTAGTCTGTGATAAATGATGAGCTGATTGAGGCTGGAGGCTACAGATGCAGCCAGAATCCCACTTCTACATCTCCCCCTCCCCCACTCACCCCCACTGAAGGATCTGCTCTCAGGATGGGCCTTTGTCAGTTAGGCACATCATTGACATAATTAATACTGAACTGAAAATTGATCTGGAGGAATGCTTGTCTAGCAACCAGGAGGCTGTAATCCCCAGTTAACACTCCCCCCCACACACAATTACACAAGCACAACACAGAGTTTCTACCAATTCCTAATAGAATCCATCATTTTATGAAGTTTAGAGACAAATGCTTTCTTTCATTCATGGGCTTTCAGGGCACATTTAAGACCCAAACTGGCTAGGTGTAGTGGTGTACACTTAGTTTCAGCACTGAGAAGGCTGAGGCAGTAGGACTGCAAATTGGAGCCTAGCGTGGGCTATATAGTGAGTTTGAGGCCAGTCTGGTTTATATGTAAAACAGACTTAACAAAAACTAAACACTGGCAGGCTGAGAGTTTGGCCTAGTGGTAGAGTGCTTGCCTAGCATGCACGAAGACCTGGGTTTGATTCCTCGGTACCACATACATAGAAAAAGCTGGAAGTGGTGTTGTGGCTCAAGTGGGAGGGTTCTAGCCTCAAGAAAAACACAAGGACAGTGCCCAGGACCTGGGTTCAAGCCCCAGGACTGGAAAACAAACAAAACAAAACCAAAAAAGCACTGAGTCTTAACCTGGTGGGTGCTGATGGCTCACACCTAGCTACTGAGGAAGGAGGCTGTGATCTGAACATCGTGGTTTGGAGCCATCCCAAGTGGGAAAGTCTGTGAGACTCTCACCTCCAGTTAACCACCAAAAGAGCCACAAGTGAAGCTGGAGCTCAAGCACTAGCTTTGAGCAAAACCTCTTCAGAAAGAGTGCCCGGGTTCTGAGTTCATATCCAAGGACTAGCAGCCCCCACCCCCCTTCAATCAACAAAACAAAACATAATAGAGGCTGATCATTCTCTGCAACATCATTATGTGACAAACTACAGAATGCAATTATGTGTCATACACTGGGAGAACTAAGGAGGGAGTGATTGATCCAGCCTAGGAGAGCCTGATTGAATCAAAATCATGTTTTGCTATTCTTCTTCTCCATGCCAAATTATGACTTTTCTGAGTAGCAGTGGTCATGCGATGATTTATGAGAATTTTTTTTTGAGAAAAGAAAGGGAAACCAAGCCAGGTGCTACGGCTCAAACCTGTAACCCTAGCTATTCAGGAAGCTGAGATCTGAGGATCACAGTTCAAAGCCAGCTTGGGCACTAAAGACCATGAGACTTTTTCTTTCGCCAGTCCTGGGCTTGAGCTCAGGGCCTGAGCACTATCCTTGGACTTTCTCAAGGCTAGAGCTCTACCACTTGAGCCTCAGCACCACTTCTGGCTTTTTCTATGTATGTAGTACCGAGGAATCGAGCCCGGGTCTTCATGCATGCTAGGCAAGCACTCAACCACTAGGCCAAACTCCTGGCCCTGACCAGGAGACTCTTATCTCCAGTTAACTACTAGAAAACCGGAAGTGGTGCTTTGGTCAAGGGGTAAAACGGTAGCATTGAGCTGAAGAGCTCAGGGACAGCACCCAGGCCCAGAGTTCAAGTTCCATAACCGACAAAAAAAGAATCAAGCATGTTTTTTCTTTTTCCTTTATGAACTGTATCATTTGGGAACCAAATATAGATAAGGGGAAGTATATCCACTAAGCAAAGAAATAATAAAACATGAAGCCCTAAGAGAGAATTAGAATGCATTCATGAATTGATATAGGATGTCGTACGTTGATTTTTATACCATCACAAAAAGAAAGAAAAGGAGACATCATATGCTTCATGAAGTATATCAACCCTTACAAAGACTGGTCAACTTTGGGAGCCAACACTAATCCTTGAGAAATATGCAGAATGGCAGAACATGTGAAACCAACAAAGTAGAAAAAAAAATTAATAACGTGATTATCAGAAAATTGACCATGGACTGCGTAGGTAATAACATTAAACAGCTGTTACTTTATTTATTTTATTTATTTTTATTATTATTATTTTTTTGCCAGTCCTGGGCATGAGGTCAGGGCCTGAGCACTGTCCCTGGATTTTCTCAAGGATAGGGCTCTACCCCTTGAGCCACAGCACCACTTCTGGCTTTTTGCTATATATGTGGTACCGAGGAATGGAACCCGGGTCTTCATGCATGCTAGGCAAGCACTCTACCACTAGGCCAAACTCCTCGCCCCAGCTGTTACTTTATTTATTTATTTATTTATTTATTTACTTTGGTGGGTCATGGAGCTTGAACTCCACCTGGGCGCTGTCCCTGAGATATTCAGCTCAAGGCTATGGCCATACCCCTGGGCCTGGGCTTTGTCCCTTGTCGCTTTAGCTTAAGGCTACCACCCTACCCTTGAGCCAAGCCCCACTTCCCATTTTCTAGGGGTTAGTTGGAGATAAGAGTCTCAGGTCCTTTTGTGCCCAGGCTGGCTTTGAACCTTGATCCTCAGATCTCAGCCTCCTGAGTAGCTAGGATTACAGGTGTAAGCCATCATGCGCCTGGCTTAACAGCTGTTACTTTAAAAAAAGGTTTTAGCAAGGATTTCTTTTATTATAACCTGGTAACATATGGAGAAATTTAAAAAAGGGGAGAGGAACACTTTCTGTTCCTCATGCCGGAAAAATATTCCTATTACTTTTATTTGGCAGGGGAGAGGGAGAGGACAGTCTGTCTATGAAAGTCAGAATGACCCTGGACTTGAAATTTTCCTGTCTCAGACTTGAGCGTACTGGAACTAAAAGTGTGCACCACTACGCCAGCTATGGTTGTCTGAGATGAAATTATGCCATGATGGCTATGCTGAGAAGAATTCTTCTCTTTTTCATATGCATGCTAAACTATTTAGAAATGAAATGATACAATTTCTGGGATTTGTTTAAGAAATAACTCAGTATGGTCACGAAAAGTGTGTGACCATATGTCTACAACAACATAACTTGAGTTGATCATTCAAGTTGAGTGTGGAGTTCATTATACCATTTTTGTAGTCTTTTATAAATTGTCTGGAAATCCTCCATAAAAGTTTTTCTTTTAAGTCATTAAAAGGCTCCTCAATATTCTGACATTGTTGTCCCAGAGGATAACCATCCATCTTCCACCTCCTGAGATAAGTCAAATACCTCTTGAAATATAACTTAATAATCTATTAATATTCCTTTGGAAACTAGCATAGAAGAGAAGATTATTTCCTGGACTACCTTTAACCCTGCAAATCTGTAAGTAGATGTGTAGAAGAAACCCTTAGAAAAAAGCAAAGGAAGCCGGGAGCGGTGGCTCACGCCTGTAATCTTAGCTACTCAGGAGGCTGAGATCTGAGGATCAAGGTTCAAAGCCAGCCCGGGCACAAAAGGACCTGAGACTCTTATCTCCAACTAACCCTTAGAAAATGGGAAGTGGGGCTTGGCTCAAGAGTTGGGTGGTAGCCTTGAGCTAAAGATCTCAAGGACAGTGCCCAGGCCAAGGTCAAGCCCTAAGACCCACAAAAGAAAGAAAGAAAGAAAGGAAGAAAGGAAGAAAGGAAGGAAGGAAGGAAGGAAGGAAGGAAGGAAGGAAGGAAGGAAGAAAGAAAGAAAGAAAGAAAGAAAGAAAGAAAGAAAGAAAGAAGGAAGCAAAGGGAGGATTGAGACTAGGGAGAAGGAAGGGGAAGAACAAATTGTATCTTGGCTTTACTGTAAAAAAATGTATCTTCATCATAACTTCCTTAGAGTTCTCAATTTTGGTATAAATTTTTGTGGAAGCTGAACTAAGAAGTTCTACTATGGGCATTTAAAAATAAGATTAAGTTCTTGCTAATGGGTTAAACTTTCACAAAGGAGCCCGTCATGTTCTTGAAGGCTAATACAAATATTGAAGGGGAGAAGAGGCTTGTTTTCTATTACTCAGTAAGCCAATGATGAGAGCAAGGGTCCATTTTTGGCCTAAACCTGAAAACAGTCTTGGTTGACAAGGATGAGGAAGCTAGGAACGAGAGTTAAAGCAACTGGGTGTCTCTGGAGAGGGAAGCTGAGGTACTTGGACTATGGTGAAAGAAGGAAAAGGTATGGTTCTATATTGTTGTAACCAGGTTGTACTGTGGTCAGTGCCATAAAATTATATGATGACATTTTGCAAACAGCCTTTTTATGGAGCTAAGTGACTGTATCTTTTATCATGAAACCAGATGTCTATTTATAGATTCCTTGGCTGGGCCAACTGCTATGCACTACTTGCCCTGTTTGCTTATATTTACGTATTTTCAGGCTCTGTTCTCTCTTTTCCACACTGGCTTGTCAAAATCTAAGTAAGTAAGTATATACTCCTACATTGACAATAGTGTTCTAAGAAGTTTATTACAACATGGATGGTGTGGCATGGTATTGATGTTCCTCAGAATCTTCCCTAAGAGCAGGAATAAACAGTCTCTTTTATGAAGCTTCCTTTACCTTCAGTATTTGAATGCATTACTGCAATCAGTACTTAAACACGTGATTTTTTTGCCAGTCCTGGGGCTTGAACTCAGGACCTGAGCACTGTTCTTGGGCTTTCTCAAAGCTAGAGCTCTACCACTTGAGCCACAGCTCAACTTCCGGCTTTTACTGTGTATGTGGTACCAAGAAATCAAACCTGGGTCTTAGTGCATGCTAGGCAAACACTCTACCACTAGGACAAACTGCTGGGCCTAAATATGGGATTTTTATGGGATATACTGTAAGTTACTCTTAGAGGCAACTCCCAAGGTTTCAAGTAGCCCAAAATATCCCCAGGCCAATTCTGGTTTTGTTTGTTTGTTTAATGTTTTTCTCTCATTTGTTTTCAAAACAAGGCCCTGCTAGGAAATCCAGATAAGAAGTTGTAATGTAGCTCAGCCTGGTTTCAATGTTGAGATCTTCTAGAGTGCTTGGATTACTGGAGTGCACTGCCAGCTACTAAAGTCAGTTTATTTAAACTTCTGCAATGCCAATGATCAAACCCAGAGACTCACATATTCTTGACAAGTATCACACCCCTGAGCCACACCCCCATCTTCCTATTTAGGTTATTATTTACACACACTTAAACCCAAACATTTAAAATGTACAGGCTGGAGGCCGGGAGTTTGGCCTAGTGGTTAAAGTGCTTGCCTAGCATGCACGAAAACCCGGGTTCGATTCCTCGGTACCACATACATAGAAAAAAGCCAAAAGTGGTGCTGAGGCTCAAGTGGTAGAGCTCTAGCCTTGAGAAAGTCCAAGGACAGTTCTCAGGCCCTGAGCTCCAGCCCAGGACTGGCAAAAAAAAAAAAAATGTACAGGCTGGGACTGTGGCTAACTGGTATAGTGCTTGCCTGGTTATATATAAAGCCCCAGGTTTGATTCCTCAGTACCACATAAACAGAAAAGGCTGGAAGTAGTGTTGTGGCTCAAGTGGTAGACTAGCCTTGAGCAAAAGAAGCTCGGGGACAGTGCCCAAGCCCTGAGTTCTAGTCTCAGGACTGGCAAACAAAACAAAACAAAAACACCCCAAGTAAAATGTACCGTTTGATCCATTTTGGTAACTGTGTACAAGATGTTACCTTTCCTCCCTGGATGTATTTCTACTTTTGTCAAATGAGAAATGTTTAGAAAAGATTCTAGACCAGGCGCGGTGGCTCACACCTGTAATCTAGCTACTCAGGAGGCTGAGATCTGAGGATTAAGGTTCTCCCATTAACCTCTAGAAAATGGGAAGTGGGGCTTGGCTCAAGGGTAGGGCAGTAGCCTTGAACTGAAGAGCTCAGGGACAGCACCCAGGCCAAGTTCAAGCCCCATAACCCACAAAACAAAGAAAGAAAGAAAGAAAGAAAGAAAGAAAGAAAGAAAGAAAGAAAGAAAGAAAGAAAGAAAGAAAGAAAGAAAGAAAGGGTGTGTTCTAGGGGCTCTACCAAAACAGAAAAATAGGAGTAAGGAAGAGAATCTGTCAGGCAGCCTGGCTCTTCATGTAACACACCTAGGTGTAAGATCCTAGTGGGTAAGAGCATGTGTTTACACTAGCAAAAAAAAAGGATATTTTTATTTTTTGTCATTTGTTTTTCGGTATGAGGTTTTAACTACTTGAAGAAACAGCCAGAAGTTTTGCCTCTAGCTTGTTACACCGTGACCTTTGTGGGCCTGTTCTTCCTCTTGGGCTACATCAGGATTGAGACGCGCTGACACCTTCAAAGTATTTACTCCAAAGAGTGGCGGATGTTTGGTATAGCACAATGTGAAGTGTTTTCTATTAACGATGCATTCACCCAGGCTGATTCCCCCAGCAAAGGAGAGGCCCCAAATCACACTGCAACCCCACCCGCCTACCTTCTTCAATCCCCAGCCCCTCCCGCACGCCCGGGCTGAGTTCACACGCACACACGCATGCACTTCCGCGGAGTCCCGGCAGGGGGCGGACTCCTTCAGACGTTCCCACGCCTCGTCTTACGCGCAACGACGCCAAGCGGTTCTGCTTTACGGCCCGGGGCTTCCGCCGTAAAGCGCGCCGCCGCCGCCGGGAAGCCCACGTGCGTGTGTTGACTTCCTGGTGGGAAGTTGGGCTCTGGGCGAGTTCGCCATGGGCAAACGCCGAAGTCGAAGCCAGAGCCAGCTACTCAGTACCCTGACGAAAAAGCAGAAGAAGCATCTTCGGGATTTTGGCGAGGAGCATCCGTTCTATGACCGGTAGGCGTGAAGGGGCGGGGCTGGGGCCGGCGGGGCTGCGGCCTGCGGGGCGCCCGCGCGCGCCCGGGGCCCGGGTGCGGGGTTCCGCCCGGGGTGCGGGGTCCCGCCCGGGAGTCCGGGGTGCGGGGGACCCGCCCGTCGGGGGTGGTTTTCGAAACCGTCTGTGGAGACCTTCGGTGCCCCGCCAGCCCCTCAGCTACCGCGGCCGCGCGGATGTCAGGGTTGAGGCTGGGGCCGGAGCTGTCCGCGACCCGCGGGGACCTCAGGGGAAGCCCCTGGCTCGGGCAGACCGAGAGCCCAGGCTGCCCGAGCCAGGCGAGCCAGGTTGTAATCTTGTAGGCGGGAGTCCTTTACCGTGTGACCCGTGTTTTTGCCATGCGATGTTCTTTAACCTGTTGACAGTACGCATCACCTCTTTGTTTTTGTTTTTGCTTTTGTTTTGCAGAGTTTCCAGAAAGGAAGCAAAACCACAGATTTGTCAGCTGGTAATTATATCTCCTTTGTACTAGTTGAATCTGGGTGGTTACCTTTAAAATTAGGTATGGGAAGAAGCTTGACTACATCTCCACTTTCTTTTTCTGGTTCAGTTATAAACTTTCATCTTAGTAATTCTGCTTAGTTGGATGTGCCGATGTCTTTAAAAAACTCCATTGTAATAAGACAGAAGCTAGATCTGAAAACTATCCCCAAGAGATGAGATCGTTAGGGCCTGATCTATCTTTCGCCTGATCTATCCTTCCTTCTTTCTTTCTTTCTTTCTCCTTTCTTTCTTTCTTTCTTTCTTTCTTTCTTTCTTTCTTTCTTTCTTTCTTTCTTTCTTTCTTTCTTTCTTGGCCTGGTCTGTCTGTCTGTCTGTCTGTCTGTCTGTCTGTCTGTCTGTCTGTCTCTCTCTCTCTCTCTCTCTCTCTCTCTCTCTCTCTCTTGGCCTGGTCTGTCTGTCTGTCTGTCTGTCTGTGTCTCTCTCTCTCTCTCTCTCTCTCTCTCTCTCTCTCTCTCTCTCTCTTTCTTTGCTTAGCATTAAATAAAGAAATAATGAAACATAGTACAGAATGAACAAAGATCCCACTGGATTACAACACACTTAGAGAGCCTCCTCTTGTTCTTTTAAAACATAAACTAATGACGGAAAAATAAGTCTCGTTATGTCCTGACTTTCTCTATTTTAAAAGTTTGTTGTCAGGGCCGGGACTTTGGCCTAGTGGTAGAGTGCTTGCCTAGCATGCATGAACACCCAGGTTCCATTCTTGGGTACCACAGACATAGAAAAAAGCTGGAAGTGGTGCTGAGGCTCAAGTGGTAGAGCTCTAGCCTTGAGAAAGTCCAAGGACAGTGCTCAGGCCCTGAGCTCAAGCCCAGGACTGGCAAAAGAAAAAAAAAAAAAAAGGTGTCTTCTCTTGTAGACTTAGCATTCAGAGGATATAAGATCTTCTAACAATTGTGATTTAAGTGTTCTAAGTAAATTTAGTTCTGGGCTTGGGTGAATAGATCATGCTGCATAATTGCAGAACAACTTTTGTATTTAGGGAAGTCTCAATGTGTTGTCTTAGGGTGATGATAGGAAGAGTAGAATCTTTAAAATTTCCATTTTCCTTTAAGTCAGAGAGCTCAGACACTTCCAATTCTGAAAGTGAATCAGATGGTGAACCAAAACAAGTTTCTGGGTACCACAAACTGCTTGCTACATTAACAAATGCTTCTGAGGAGGAGGAGGAAGATGAGGAGGAGGAGGAGGAGGAAGATGATGAAGAGGAGGAAGACGATGGTGTGGTAGATGATGCAGACGTGAACGATGAAGATGATGGTAGTGAAGTCAGTGTGGAAGAAGAAACAGAATCTGCTGAAATACAGGACAGTAAGTTTTGGGGTTGGCTTCTGGATACATTATCGGCACTAAGTCATAGACAGTACCCAAGGGGGGTAGTGTTGTATGTTGTGCTTCAAAGTGATAACCTGTGGGGACAATGCAGAGATTAATTTTATTATATTTGGGAAGCTGCTATGAAGAACACGCACCAGAAAAAAAATGCAGAAGTATTTGTGCTATTTTAGGGATTTGGTCGAGCCTAATGTGAGGTTCCTTGACACTGAGGAAGGACATAATTCTAGCATGTGGTACTTCAGTATATTGAAGAGGTAACTGTATTGCTTTAGGGTAACCAAGTTTGATGGAAGACATAAAAATATGTATTCAAGCAGTAGATTTGTATTTGTGTGGAAAAACAGCTGGCGAGAAGGTGTTGAAGTGATGTTGAGTCATTGTACACTGTCAAGATGTTTAGGGAGGACTTTTGGGAAGATACAGGATTAAAAGCTCAGAGGGACTCCATCTCACCCAGACCAGTAGATGACTTTAACTGTAGAATCAACCTTATTAGGTGTTTTTCACATACAATAAAATATTCCTGATTTTATATGATTGGATTATTTTCAGCGAATAATTCACCTTTGTTACTACCATCCAAATTAAGACAGAATATTTCCATTATCACTAGAATGTTCCATCTGCCATTAGTTCTACACCCCAGACATCAGGCAACAACTGACCTATTTATGTCTCAGTATTATGTTGATCTGAATTTGTCTCAGTCTGATCTTATGAATTCATATTCACATGAATAGGATCAAACAGTAAGAATGATTATGCCCATCATTTGCTGTCCATGTCATGATTCATCTGTGCTCAGAGTCCAATCTCAGTATACCTGGTGACTCTATATCTTACTATCTTAGGTCCTAATGTCTGCTTTCCTCCTATCCTCGTTTTTCCCCTCTATGCTTTAAGGTATGGTATATCATTCTCATCTTAACAGGTCAGTTTTTCTTGGATAAAAATTCATTGCCTCAGATTTGGACTTGAGTTCTGAGTTGGTTTTGAAAACTTTTTGTTGTTCAAATTCTAAAAGTAATCTTTACTGAAAAATGTTAAGAGGTAGAGCCAGGTACTGGCCACACATGCCTGTCATTGTAACTACTCAGGAGACTGAGACCTGGAGGGTTTTTGTTGTTGTTGTTGTTTTGTTTTGCCAATTCTGGGGCTTGAACTAGGGGCCTGAGGACTGTCCTTGGGCATTCTCAAGGTTAGTGGTCTGCCACTTGAGCCATAGCACCACTTCTGGCTTTTTCAATGTATGTGGTACCAAGGAATTGAACCTGGGTCTTCGCGCATACTAGGCAAGCACTCTACCACTAGGCCAAACTCCCGGCCCAGGCCCTGGAGGATTTTGATTCAAAGCCAGCCTAGGTAGTAAAGCCTGAGATTGTCCAGTTAGCCAATAAAAAGCAGGACTGGAGGCAAGACTGAAATGGTAGAGTGCAAGTTGTGCAAGCAAACTAAGTGAGTGCAAGGCCCTAAATTCAGGCTTGCATTGTTACTCCCCCCCCCCCAAAAAAAATAAACAAAAAAAACTTTGAGATGAACATTTAACTTTATAACTTTCAACCTTTTTATGGATATGTGTATTGAATCCAACTATGTAGGGATGTGTGTGTGTATGTAATGATTTAGGGTATTTGTCTTAAGGTTTTTTTTTTTTTCTGCACTAATGTGCCATTAATCCTTTTCTGTGTCTAACGGGAACCTACACTCTCCAGATCCTATTTCTGTGACTTTTCCCGAAAATTCACATTTGCTGGTAGGTGCAGTTATGTGGCTTGAATTCAGGGTTTGTCCTTGCTCAGCACGTGCTATGCCACTTGAGCTAAATATGTAGCTTTTTGGCATTAGTTATTTTTCAGCAAGAGTCTCAGGTTTTTGCCTCAGACATTGAACGATCCTCCTTATGCTTCCCAGTTGCCCAGGCACAGGCAATTGAACACACCTTACATTACCTTTCTCTTTGCCTTCCTGCTGGCTTGCCTCTCTCCCTACTTCCCTCTCTCCATCCTTTTTCTCCCCTCCCCTGCCCCCTTTTTTTTTCTTTGTGGTACTAGAGTTTAAACTCAGGGATTTGGCACATGCTATGCAGGTGTTTTACTGCTTGAGCTATACCTCCAGACCTAGCTTCTTTTTATGGCAGTCCTGTGGCTTGAATTCAGGGCCTGGGTGCTGTCATCTGAGCACTACTTTGGGATTTTGGGTAGTTTATTGGAGATAAGAATCTCATAGACTTTCCTGCCCAGGCTGGCTTCAAACCACTATCTAGATCTCAGCCTTCTGAGTAGCTAGGATTATAGGTGTGAGCCACTTGAGTCCAGTTATTAACTTCTCAGTTATACTGTATCAAGTTCTAAGTGATTCAGTATCCATTTAATGCCCCATTGGTAGACAGCTTTTTTCAATCATTGCTTATCACAATAAGTACAGTTCTGAACATCATTTCAGATACATTCTCGTGTACCACTTTAAAGGAAGTTACTAAAACTGAGTATATTAGTGTTCTGCAGAGAAACAGATCATATGTGTGTGTATAGAAGGATATGTATCCGTATGTATAGTAAATATTTTCAGGAATTGGTGAATGTGATTGTGAAGGTTTGGCAGGTGCTAAATACCTAATGGGGAAGGTTGGTGGTCTTGAGGCAAAGGAAGGAGTTGTTTCAGGTCTGTGGACAGACAAGTGAAAGCCTACAAGGAGCCATTGTTGCAATTGAAGTTCAAAGGCATTTGGGCATTTGATATAAATCTGCTTAAGAGAGATCAGTCTTTTCTGTTTAGGACTGCAACAGAGCCCACTCACATTATAGAAAGTAGCATTTGCTTCACACAGAGTCTATTAACATGTATAAATCTCAACTAAAAAAAGTCTTACAAGAATATCTCCATTAATGTTCAGCCAAATACCCAGGCACTGTGACCCAACTACGTTAAAAAATTAACCATCATACCAAGTCAGTAAGCAAGCTTAATTTTGACATCTGAGCCTTCTGCCTGAATTATTTAACAGTTGTTTAAAAATAAATAGTGGGGGCTGGGAGGTTAACCTAGTGGTAGAGTGCTTGTATAGCTTGCGCAATGACCTGGGTTCAATTCCTCAGTATCACATACATAGAAAGAAAGCTGGAAATAGTTCTGTGGCTCAAGTGGTAGAGCTCTAGCCTTGAGAAAACATAAGGACAGTGCCCAGGTCCTGTGTTGAAGGCCCATAACTGGCAATAAAAAATAAATAAAAGTAAATAGTGGCTATGAGGATCACTGTTATACTAAAGAATTTTGAGTTCATATGTCAAAAGAACCATAATTATGTTAATGAGTAATTATTACAAAGTATTTCTCAAAACTATAGAGGTGGCGGTATCTGGTGACCCTGGAGAAAAAGATGGAGGAAAGCCACCTGGGACATCACAGACATCTCCAGAGGAATTCACAGATGCAAAACACGAGTCACTGTTCAGCCTGGAAACCAATTTTCTTGAGGAGCAAAGTGGAGACATCTGTTCTCTGAAAGCATCACAAGGTCAGAGCCCAGCATGTGGAGCTTGAATTCACAAGTACTTAGGGAGGTTATGCATGGGTCGGCGTATAGTCTATAGTTCTGGGAGGAGCAGCAGTAAACAGAGCTGGAAAGCTCTACTTTTCAAAGATACTTTGTGATTTTCAGTAGTCAGCCAGTGTTGAGGACCATATGGTTCATAAGTTGAGATTGTAACATAGTGCCCTGAACTCCAGGTGGAGAATGTAGTATCTTGTAGCACAAAGTCAGTCAATCATGCTGGGCACGGTGGCTCCCACCTGTAATCCTAGCTATTCAGGAGACTGAGATCTGAGGATCGTGATTCAGAGCCAGCCTGGGCACAAAAATCTTTGAGACTTTTATCTCCAGTGAACTACCAGAAAACTGGAAGTGGCGCTGTGCCTCAAGTGGTAGAGCACTAGCCTTGAGCTGAAGAGCTCTCAGGGACGGCACCCAGGCCCAGAGTTCAAGCCCCACGACCCACAAAAACAAACAAACAAAACCAAAAAAACAGTCAGTCATGGAACCTGACCTCAGGGATCTTGCTACCTACTACATGAGATACAACATATATACATATGTGTGTGTGTATGTGCATATATATATATGTATGTATGTATTGGGATGGATGCGTGAGGCAGGAGAAGGGACTTAGCAAAGTGGTAACTGTCTAGAGGGAAGGGCAGCTGACACAGTAGACCCTGGGAGATATTTGCCAGGGCTCAGGAGTAATAATATACTCATGAATGTGTAAACATGAGGTTGGAAGTTTTGGTTAGAAGGCTAAGAGGCAAAAGAATTTGAGGACCATGTAGCTAGAATTTGAAATTGCAACATATAAGTGCCCTGAACTCCAGGTGGGGAAGTGTCTTCCAAGGGTAAGCTGGGAAGTAGTATGGTGATTAAAAGAAATGCTTTAGGTAGGCAAACATGTTAGAAACTTTTTTTTTCTCCCCCCGCCCCCCAAGTCCCAGGGCTTGAATTCAGGGCCTGAAGTCTGTTCTAGGGCTTTCTCGAGGCTAGAGCTCTACCACTTCTGGCTTTTTGTATGTATGTGGTACCAAAGTCCTTATGCATGCTAAGCCAGCACTCTACCACTAGGCCAAACTTCCAGCCACATGTTAGAAACTTAAATTAAGCTTTGGACTGGCCTAGAAACTGGAGAAAGTGGGTGGGGAGAAGGATGTGTTGATTGACACCTTGAAGAACAATGGATCATCCACTAGGAACTCCCTGCCATTTGCACTGGTACACTGACTCTCAGAATTATTTTAACCTAGATCCATTTCTGCAACACGTGAACAAAGAACTGAAAGAAAAGGAAATTCAAGCTGTTGCCACAAATCCCAAAACTACCCAACAGCTAAAAGTAAGTGGTATTGTTGCTTGGTTAGCCCAGGCACAAGGGAAAAGAGAGAGAAGAAATGGGTGGCAGGAGGAAGGTGGTGAGGAGATGGGGAGAGAGAGAGAATTTGAAACCAATAAAGTTGAATTTGGGAGCATTTCAGGTTTTTGGATTGTTCCGTTTCCTTAAAGTATTAGTGGAAAGTGCTTCTTCGTTTTCATCATTGATATTTTCCATTGGAGTTAGTCTTTTATTGATAGACATTTTTATCAAGGTATTAACTACAGATACGTAGGTGTAAAAAGTTTTCCAAAGGCATTTCTTGTACTCTTTACTCAGTTTCCCCCAGTGGTATCATCTAGCAGAAATACATCCCAATGATAGAATGGACATTGATGCCATCTGTTTCCTCTGTTTTTTGGCAGTCTGGTGGTAGAACTTAGAGACTTGTGCTCTACTACTTCATTATGTCATCAGCACCAGGCTTCGCCAGTTTTGTTCCTACTCAACAGTGTGAAGTTAGTTCTGTACAGTTTTGTTTTGTTTTGTTTTGTTTTTGGGTGGGGGGCAGGTCATGGGGCTTGAACTCTGGGCCTGGGCACTGTCACTGAACTCTTTAGCTCAAGGCTACCACCCTACTCCTTGAGCCATAGCCTGTTTTCTGGTAGTTAATTAGAGATAAGTCTCATGGACTTTTGTGCCCAGGCTTGCTCTGAACCGGGATCCTCAGATCTTAGCCTCCTGAGTAGCTACGATTATAGGCATGAGACAGTATCCAGCTAGCATGTAGCTTTTTGAGATGGGCTGTCCATTCAGTCTTAATCCTGGGAATGTTATCCAGAGTTTCATAGCTATCAGTAGTTCATTTCTCTTTATTGACGTTTTTGCTGAAGTGAAAAAAATTCCCAAATCATATCCTGAAAACTATTCCTAGGAAGCTGGGTCTGGTGGTTCACACCTGTAATCTTAGCTACTCAGGTGGCTGGGATCTGAGGATCCCAGTTCAAAGCTATCCCAGGCACTAAAGTCACTAAAGTCTATGAGACTCTTATCTCCAATTAACCATCAAAAAACCAGAAGTGGTGCTGTGGTTCAAGGGACGACGCCCAGGCAGAGAGTTCAAGTCCCACGACCATCTCCCCCCTCCCCCCATGGCCAACTAAATTTGGAAGACCAAGACAAAGCAGACAGAATTCTTATTCTGTAACTCATTATTAACATTTAGTACTGTGCTTAGTGTATATTGCGAATCTACTTAAGGAGGATTAGTTTCTATGAGAAATTGGGATTTGATGTCATAAAACTATGTCTGGATCCCATCTTTTTTGTTTGGATCTCACCTTTTTGGTTTTGGTTTTGTGGGTCATGGGGCTTGAACTCGGCCTGGGTGCTGTCCCTGAACCCTTCAGCTCCAGGCTGCCACCCTACTCCAACCGCGCCCCACTTCCTGTTTTCTAGAGGTTAATTGGAGATAAGAGTCTCAGGTCCTGGGCTGGCTTTGAACCTTGATCCTCAGATCTCAGCCTCCTGAGTAGCTAGGATTACAGGCGTTAGCCATCGCGCCCAGCTCTGTGTGTGTGTGTGTGTGTGTGTGTGTGTGTGTGTGTGTGTGTGTGTGAAAACAAATTACTGTTTACTATTTTTGGTCAGTACGAGGGCTTGAACTCAGGGCCCCAAAACTGTATAGTTTGCTTGAGCTGTGCCTCCACCTAGCTATTTCTCATTAATTGGAGGTAGAGTCCACACAACTTTTCTTTGTGGGCAGGTCAAGCTGCAGTTCTTCAAATATAAGCCTTCTGAGTAGTTAGGATTACAGCCATAATTCACTGGTTCCTAACTTTCAGTTACATTCTTTATCTAAAATTCTTTGCATTTTGGAAGCATCAAAATTCTTCATAAGTTTTGATACTTAGTTGTGCTACAGTATAGAAGAGCATTTAATTTCTTGCACTTCTTTTTGAGCTCAGCATTTCCTGTGTTGGACTAGGAGTATGTACTCTGCAGTTTGGAGAAGATTAGATGAAATAAAGTGCTGTGTCTATGTTGGATGGTATTATCCATGTCTAACAGCTCCTGATCTGTCTTTCCTCTAGTGGCCCATCCTCGGCCAGCTTGTCTTTTCATCCAAGTTTCAGAAGTTGGAAACATTTAAACCCCCAAAGGACATTGACTTACAGTCACTTCATCTCCAAAAGCCTCTGGAATCCACATGGACAAAGACCAATAGCCAGTTCCTGTCTGGATCACCAAAGTCAAGTGGTTCCTTCACTCCTCTCCAGAAAGAGCTCTTCTTAATTATGAATTCTTACCAGGACCTATTCTACCCAGAGAGGACGGCCCTGAAGAATGGGGAAGAGATTCGTCATGTGTACTGCCTGCATGTGATCAATCATGTCCTCAAAGCCAATGCCCATGTGCTTGGCAACAACAGCAGACATCGAAGCCAGAAACTTGGGGTGGGTGATGACGATGACTTCAGAGACCAAGGGCTAACAAGGCCCAAGGTGAGTAGCAGCAGGAAAGCTTTATCTTCAAAAAGGAGACCATAGGGCTCCATCTAGGGGCTGGCCCTTGGCAGATACTTGAGTGATCATTGACTGGAATACTGAAGGGACCCAAAGTGAGCACGTGGAGTGACCCCTGTAGTAACAGAGCTCCGTGAAGTTTCTCACAGTGCAAACTAAAGAGGTGCTTCAGGGTGTTCTCTCTCTTTCCCCCCCCTCCTTTTTTCCCTCCTCCCTCCCCCGTATTGTACAAAGTAGTCTATGAATACAATATATCTTGATCAGTGTCAGTTCTTTCTCATCTCTCACCCATCTCTTGCCAGGATGATTTATTTATTTATTTATTTATTTATTTGCCAGTCCTGGGCTTGAACTCAGGGTCTGGGCACTGTCCTTAGACACTTTGCTCAAGGCTAGTGCTCTGCCACTTGAGCCACAGCACCACTTCCAGCTTTTTTTTTTGAGTATGTGGTACCTAGGAATTGAACCCCAGGCTTCATGCATGCTAGGCAAGCGAGCACTCTACCACTGGGCTACACTCCCGGCTTGATCTTTTAAAGATAAACTCAGAATATACATATAAATAACACCCCTTTGCTGATCTCTTCCTTATGATTTTTCAGCACTTGATATATCTTAGCTGTAGACAAAAACCCATATTCACAGAGGGCCCTGCTAAAGGAGTAGCAGGCTAGGATCAAGGATTCTCTCACTTTGTAAACTACTCCACAGACTTTGTGGCTTTAGTAGAAAAGCCTATTAATTCTGTCTATATTTTTCATGGTGCTGTGAAGCTAGACTTGTTAGCTGCTATCTTAGTCTATATCTGTCCACCTTGGAAAAGACTCCTCTTTTTGGATTTTTCTCATTGAGCTTAATAGGATTCTAGGACTTAAATATTGATGTGACTCTTAAAGAGATTTCTTTCTTTTTTTTTGCCAGTTCTGGGCTTGGGCTCAGGGCCTGAGCACTGTCCTTGGACTTTCTCAAGTCATAGCACTCTACCACTTGTCTCAGCACCACTTCCAGCTTTTTTCTATGTATGTGGTACCGAGGAATCGAACCTGGGTCTTTGTGCATGCTAGGCAAGCACTCTACCACTAGGCCAAACTCCCGGCCCCTCTCAAAAGATTTCTAATCAAACTTTTTTGTTGACTAACTGGGGAAAGCAGAGCTTTCTAGTTGGAATAGTAATCCATCCTTCTTAAATCTTGGCGTCCAGGCCTGCGGTGCACTGGTGAATCATTCCTTTGGCTGAGTTGATTGCTTTTCTGGGGAGCTACTCCAAAGTCTTGAACATTATATTTATAAGGTCTTCTGTTTTTATTCAGTGGCATTTCATAGACAAATAAGTCAGAGTACCTATTAAGCTCATTTATTACGGTGAATGGCATAATTTAACTGGGTCTATGTCCATTAATATTATTGTGAACATAAGATAGTTTGAAGTCAACCATTTATTAACTATCTTTTGTCTTTGCTCTTTAACAGTAACTAAAAAGTAACTTAAAAAAAAAAAGTCAGTGTCGTGGCTCACCTCTGTAATCCTGGCTACTCAGGAGGCTGAGATCTGAGGATTGCCGTTCAAAGCCAGCCAAAGCCCGGTAAGAGTCCTCGGACTCTTATCTCCAGTTAATCACTAGAAAATGGAAAGTGGGTCTGTGGCTTAAGCAGTAGGGCGATAGCTTTGAGATGTAGAACTCAGAGACATGGCCAGGCCCAGGGGTAGGGTACTGCTTTAAGCTGAAGAGCTCTGGGACAGTGCCCAGGCCCAGAGTTCAAACCCCATGACCCACAAAATCAGCACTAGCCACCAGAAGATTGTGGTTCAAAGTCAGCCCAGGTAGAATAGTATGTGAAACTTTTATCTCCACTCACTTTTGAGCAGAAAACCTCAAGAATAGCACTCAGACCCTGAGTTCAAGCCTTAGGACCAGCACAAAAAGCAAAAACTTAAAAAAACAAGTCTTGTTTTTCTATTGACTTACTGTGTTTTCGAAGTGATTCACCCCTCAATTTGGAAAAATGTTATAGGGAATGTGCTTTTAATCCTTTTCCACATCTTTTTGTCTTTTATTTAGTTACGTGTTCATTCAGTGGGTTTATGGGTAAAAAAATGTACTGTGCTAAAAGCCGGGCACTGGTGGCTCACACCTGTAATCCTAACTAACCAGGATGCTGAGGTCTGAGGATCTCAGTTCAAAGCCAGTCGAGTCAGGAAAGTCCCTGAGATTCTTATCTCTAGTTAACCATCAAAAATCCAGAAGTAGAGCTGTGTCTCAAGTAGTAGAGCACTAGCTTTGAGCAAAGAAGCTCAGAGACAGCACCCGGGCCCTGAGTTCAAGCCCTAGGGCTGGCACCAAAAGCAAAACAAACCAAAAGCCTGTTAAGAAATGAGGGACACTCCTTGCCTTTAGAGACCTTGGACACTTAGGTCTTTTGAGTTTTGCTGGAAGACACATCTGTTGCAGGCTAAAAGAAATTTCTTGATACTTGAGAAATTTCCATGAAGCCATGGAAGTGAGACATGGTATTGTGTGTACAAAAGCTGTCAGCTTTTAGAACTATGCCAGGTCCTGTACAAAAATAATGGCATAAGCTTGGTCCCTGGCCAGGGTCCGCTGCTGTGCTTAGGATTTTTGAGTTTCCCTTCCTTCTCCTTGCTCACACCAGGGCTGCCATGGCCCTCTCCACTCGGGCCCTCTCCTCTCCGCAGGTTCTGATTGTGGTGCCATTCCGGGAAGCTGCCTTGAGGGTGGTGCAGCTTTTCATCAGCCTCCTTGAGGGGGACAGCAAGAAGAAAATCATTGTAAGCAATAAGAAGAGGTTTCAGGGAGAATATGGATCGGATCCTGAGGAGAGACCACCCAACCTAAAGAGGCCTGAGGATTATGAAGCTGTGTTTGTGGGCAACATCGACGACCATTTCAGGATTGGTAATTTCTCCCTGTTCAAGATTCAGATCCTTTGGGACCTGAGGTGTAGCAGGAGTTAGGAAGCTTAGAAATTAGCATTCTCCCACTGGGTCACTCCCTCAGTCTCCAAAGAGAACCAGTATGCATTTGAGATGTCCACTGGCCAGGAGAAACTTACCTTGGCTCATGTGGTGTACACTTAGAATGGGTATGACAGGAGACTGGGAAAGGTCCTGATATTGCTGTCAGTTCTGGGTGAAACCTGAGTAGGGTTTAGTGAGTGAAAACAGAGAAAGGGAGGTTAATCAGAACAGAGGGCAGTGTTTCAGGCAGGAAGCCACGGAGGTATATGTATGGATGGCAGTGTCCAGACAAACCAGATTTCACATAGGTTTCAGTATGACTGCCAACACTTTGGTTGGTATATTTGCCTAACCTTCAGGAAAGAGATGTGGCTGGAAATAGAAATGTTTGTGTAAGGAGATGTCTGTCACACAGGTGAACCAATGAATAAAACAGGAACCGATACTGGTGGCTCACACCAGTGATCCTACTCTGGCTACTCAGAGGCTGAAATCTAAGGATTGCAGTTTGACGCCATCCTGGAGAGAAAAGTCCCTTGAGACTCCTCCAATAAGCCACTCAAATAAGCCAGGAGTGACACTGCGGCTTAAGTGGTAAAGCACCAGCCTTGAGCACAGAGACTCACAGGTAGCACCCAACTCCTGAGTTCAAGCCCCAGGACAAGCAAAAAAGAAAGAGGATTGGGGGGGAGTTGAATCTAGTCAGTGATAAAACAGTAAGCTGGAATTTCTGGAAGCTATTATGAAGAAAAAGCATTTCAGAAAGGGTGTGTTTAAGATCCATCTGTGCATTCTAAAATATGTCCATCAAATTGGTAATTGAGGACTGGTGGTGACCTTACAAAGGTCATTTCAGTGGAGACTTGCAAACCAGATGGACAGAAAAGTGAATGAGAAACTTGACTAGATAAAATTCTCTGGAGAAGTTGATTTGAAGGAATAGAAGAGAAAGTAGGAGTTTGGAGAGACTAGAGATGGATGGGAAAGATTGTTATGAGTATTAAAGCGCATTGAGTATGTAAGGGGAGGCTAGGGAGAGGGATGGTACTAATCTCATGGCGAATAATGAGTTGGTGTGCGTCCTTGGTGCTTTCTGTAGGAGTGGCAATACTTCAGCGAAGCATCCGACTCTATGCCCCTTTTTACTCCTCTGACATCATCATTGCCTCCCCCCTTGGCTTGAGGACTATCATTGGTGGAGAAGGAGAGAAGAAAAGAGACTTTGACTTTTTGTCATCTATTGAGCTTCTCATCATTGATCAAGCTGACATTTATCTGATGCAGAACTGGGAACATGTCCTGGTAATATGATTCTTTCACATTTAGAGGGAACCATTTAGAAGGTTGTTGTTTGCTTTTATATGTAGTGGTACCAGTATTTTTAAACTAAGTACCTGTGCTTGTTAGGGTGGCATTCTACCTCTTGAGCCATGGGCAACCTAAAATTCACACAGCCCCAGCCCAGAGGAATGTTATTTTTAGAGTGATGAGAAATTCTATGGTTTCAGTCTTTAAGGATCAAATCCAGAATACAACTTAGTTTGGATATAGAAATACTCAACATTTTCTGATTTTGTCTTCTTTTCTACCCACAGAAATAGGAATCATTGCTTAGTCAGTGATTAAACTATTCAGAAATGAATTTCTTGTTAGTGCTTTCAGATCATAGAACATATTTCTTCCTTAAAAGTCTTTCTTTGTAAAGAGAGGGGGAAAGAGAGAAAAAAAAACCCTCACAAGAAACATCTTTACCTATTAATTCCTGACATAATTTATACTAATTTTTTTCTGTCTGCTGAACATTTTTTGAGTGGCATTTTGCTTTATAGCAGTCTTTATCCTCCTACCATATGTGTGCTGTCGGTTTTGCTCATTTTGCACAGTCTTCATTGAAACATCCTGACCACAGAAAAAGGATTATTATTATTATTTGTGTGTGTGTCTTTGCGGGGGGCGGGGCATGGGGCTTGAACTCTGGGCCTAGGTGCTGTCTCTGAGCTCCTCAGCTCAAGGCTACCGCCCTACCCCTTGAGCCACAGCCCCACTTCCCATTTCTAGAGATTAATTAGAGATAAGAGTCTCATGTTCTTTAGTGTCAGGGTTCTTTAGCACCTGGCTGGCTTTGAACCAGGATCCTCAGATCTCAGCCTTCTGAGTAGCTAGGATTATAGGTATGAGCCACCATGCCCGGCAAGGATTATTTTTAAGGCTGATAGGAATTCTCTCCTCTATTGTAACTGCCTTTTTTTTCTTTTCCACTCATTTATCTTTTTTTTTAAGTTAAAAATTTTTGAGTTAACATTTATAATATAATGGGATTTCATTGAAAAAATTCCATATATGCCCATAGTACACAGCCTCCATTATATTCCCATTCCTCTTTTTTTCAAGCACTATTGGTGGATTTCATTATGCTGTATTTCTATGTGTATATATGTTTGTATGCATATATGCACACATACATCTGTATATTATGTCCTTAGCTTCATTTAATCCCTCAGCATTCTGTCCTTTGCCCTTCCTTGCTCCCATGATCTCTACAATTCTAGACACTCCCATGTTTACATCATGTTTTAGTACTGTCATCATCATCATCATTATCATTTTAGGTCTTGATTCCTCAAATGAAGTAGAAAAGGAGATAATTTGACTTTGAATTGCGCTTATCTCACTCAATATGTTTTCTGGATTTTTTCCATTTTCCTGCAAATAATGTAATTTCATTTTTCTTTGTGGTTGAGGATCCCTGATATGGTTTTCTTTATCCATCCATTGATAGTTGAGCACTTTAGCTGATTTCACAGATCAGCAGTAACATGGTTATGCAGTGATCTTTCTTGTGTATTCATTTACTTTCCTTTGTATATATGACCAAGCAGGAAGAAAGTTGGGACACTTGAAGGGAATAAAATAGGGAATAAACTGACTATTCCAATACCCTTTGGTGTATATTACCAGATGAAAATATAATTCAAAGTCACATTGATGATTGTGATATTCCTTCATTTGAGGAGAGGTGGATGTAGTTGTTCTTGTCCCTTAATGAGAACCAGGTCATTGAGGTAAAGCGCTGCTCTCCTTTTTTTTTTTTTTTTTTTTTTTGCCAGTTCTGGGCGTGGGTTCAGGGCCTGAGCACTGTCCTTAGACTTTCTCAAGGGTAGAGCTCTACCACTTGAGCCTCAGTACCACTTCCGGCTTTTTTCTATGTATGTGGTACCGAGGAATCGAACCTGGGTCTTTGTGCATGCTAGACAAGCACTCTACCATTAGGCCAAACTCCCAGCCCCTGCTCTCCTTTTTATTTCTTTCCTTGTGCAAGTTTGTAGTTAAGGAGCCTGTAGAGTGGCCAGGGTGATATTTTAGAAGTTCCTTATAACAAGAATATTCTAATTGGTGTTTTGTTGGTTTTTAAAGGCCCAGGAACTGGCCAGTTTCAGCTTCTTCTTGGGTGTTCAGTTGACTATGGGCAAGTAACTCACCCATCTGAGCTCAGTTTTCTTGCTGTAATTTGGGAGATGTTAGTATATGCTCTGTGGAGTTAACAGAGATAACAGGCTTGTAAAATGCTTAGCAGTTCCCAACACATAAATGCTCAATACACATTAACCAGCATATTGTTTTTGCTCAAAGCATCTGATGAACCACATGAACCTACTTCCCTTGGACTCCCATGGGGTGGACTTTTCTCGAGTGCGGATGTGGAGCCTCAATAACTGGTCCAAGTACTATCGCCAGACACTGCTGTTTGGGGCCTTGCAGGACGCCCAGGTCAACTCATTGTTCAACAAGCACTGTATCAATTTACAAGGCCAGGTGGGTTCCCTCCTGTGTTCTCTGGACCTCATGGAAATGCTGGTTGATGTTTGGGTATTAAAAGGACAGGATGGGGTTGTGACCAAGGGGTGGCTTGTCCCCTGAGGTTCTTGTGGACTCTTGGCAGGTGGCAGTGAGGAACGTCCCGATGACAGGCTCCATCAGCCATGTGCTGGTGCAGCTTCCACATGTCTTCCAGAGGATGGAAACAGAAGACCTCGCTTCCATGATTGATGCCAGGTGAGCGACCTCCCATTGGGCCCCTCCAGGCCTTACAGAGCTTTGATTTTGGTGTTCCAGCTTAGAATAGTGTCATGCATCACTTTTATTGATTACTGTTTACCAAATGAGAAAAGGTAATTAAACTCTATCGTGCTGGTTGACCCAGGAGTTAACGGAAGCCCAGTTAAGGTGGCCTGGATCTCATGGCTGCCTGATGATAAGGTTGGCGTAGTCAGTCAGGTCTCCTCCTTTATTTAAAATCAAATCACTCTGCTTTGTACCACAGAATGGGCCATAGTGAATAGTATTGGTCACTTAATTTTTTATTGTACTTACCAAGTCATAACATTATATAATCTCCTTGAGAGGACGTCATGTTAGTCTGGGGGAGGGCGGGGGGCGGTGGTAATCTCTTAACATGATAATATTATCCACGTAGTGGACACTGTTGACTCTGTTCTAAATCATTTACCTGTTTTGCCTTTTCAATCAGGTTTAACTTCTTCATAAATAAGGTTTTGCCTCAGTACCGAGATGCTGTCATGTCCCATACGCTCGTCTATGTTCCTTCCTACTTTGACTTTGTGCGTCTCCGAAATTACTTCAAGAAGGAGGAACTGAACTTCACTCACATCTGCGAATACACTCAGAGGTCTGGTGTCTCCAGGGCCAGGCATTTCTTCCTTCAAGGAGAAAAGCAGTTTCTACTCCTAACAGAACGCTTCCATTTCTACAAAAGGTAAAATGGCCTCCTCTCTGAAGGGGCAGTGCAGTACAACTCACAGCCTGCTTGCTTCCCAGCCCAGGGAAGTGGTGTGCTGTGCTGTCAGGTCATCCCCTGCTCTGCTTCTGCAGAGGAGATGGGCTTGGGGCTGCACAGACTCCTCTGAATGCCAAGTGAATGTCTTGGTGGGTTGGCTGGTGGTTTCCTCTCCACATGGACTTTGCTTAGGAATATTATGGAAGGCAAAACATAACCTGTGAATAGATGCAGAGTGGGGCTGTGTGTATGCCCCAGTAGACATGACAGAATGCGGGCGGGGGAAGACCCCACCCAGCATGTGTGGTCTGGATGTGGTGCAGGCTGAACATGGTGCCAGGGCTCAGGAAGTGCCAGTGTTTCTGAGGTGGTGTGCATAGCCTTGTTATTGGGAACCAGGACTCTGGGTCTCACCATGTTGACCCATGAAAGAAAGGTTGCGAGTTGTGTAGTAAAGATTCCCCACCCACTGACTGACTGGATCTCTCTACTGGGCTTTTAAAATTTTTTATTTTTTAATTTTTTTTGCCAGTCCTGGGCCTGAATACTGTCCTTAGACCTTCTCAAGGCTAGAGCTCTACCACTTGAGCCTCAGCACCACTTCTGGCTTTTTTCTATGCATGTGGTACCAAGGAATTGAACCGGGTCTTTGTGCATGCTAGGCAAGCACTCTACCACTAGGCCAAACTCCCAGTCCCTCCACTGGGTTTTTTAATTCCCAAGTAGGTGGTTAGTGATACTAGCTTTCTTACTGTTGAGGGAAGTTGGAACCTTGGTGGCCTCAGGGCTGTATATAATATTGTTTTGCTGAGGATTTCTCTGTAAGCAAATAGAAAATAGAAAAATGTTTTTTTTCCTACCATTACCAAGATAGAAGTGCATTCTTTTCCTTCTTCCTCCTGATTTCAGAGTGCTATCTGGTGAATTTAACTTCTCAATTTACTGGTGTTTGTTTTTGTTTTTCAATTTAATTTTATTGTCAAGGTGCTGTACCAAGGGGTTACAGTTACATATATGTAAGGTAATGAGTACATTTCTTGTTGAACACTGCTATCCCTCCCTCGTTTTTCTTCCATTTTCCTCCCCCCTCAAGTTTTGAAGTTAATTTCCAATGTGCTGTTTTGTGAGTTATCACTGTCACATTGGTTCTCCCTTTGTCTTTTGTCTCATCATTTTGTTGTTCAGACACAGGGTGCCAAAATCAAATGCAGTGATGATTGGGGATAAACTCAAAAGTGGGGAAAAAAGAAAAAAAAAACAACTTCGCATAGTACATTAACAACAACCTCTTGTTTCTGTATCTTTGGAGTTCACTTTGGTTAGCATCATCTTATATGGTCATATGTACATAGCTATTGAGCTATTGTGATCCTCTTCTAGGACTATCCTAGACATAGACTGATTATTACAAATGAGGGAAACCATAGAATCTTTTGTTTGGCTTGCTGAGGAGTGCATTCATTCTACCTGAGATTCCCGTGCACGTAGTCGACTGTCTTCTGTTCAATGTGCCTTGGTGCTGGGTCCCATTTTTGTGTACTCTGATGTCACGATTGTGCTCTGTAAACATGTTTAGTTTTCTATGGGGGTGAGGGATAGTCCCTGTAGCCTGAGCTTGAGCTCAGGAGGGCTGGCATGACTTGACCTCCTTAGATATTCTGCTCACTAGCTCATCTGAGTGGAAAGTTGAGAAGGGACTCATTTGTGTTTCAGTAGGTCCATCTTGGGCAGAACAGGCTGTTTGGCCCAAGAGTGACCAGTGGTGCTGGACCTCACTATTGGCTTCGTTCCAGTAGGTTTTATCCAAGTTTTAGAGGGGAGTAAAAAGCCCTTGGCTTCCATTAGCTTGACAAGTGAAAGCAAGCCCTTAGAATGAAGTGAATAGATTGGAAAACTTCCCAGTATGATTGTCTGTAGGAAGTGTGAATTAAGCTGAACTGAGAATTGCTTTAAAATATTTCAGCAGTTTTACAGAGAGAGTTCATGTTGTCAAAGAAGCTTTTGAAGACAAGACAGCCTTATCTTTTTTTCTTTTTCTTTCTTTCTTTTTTTTAATTGCATATCACTCCTTTATTATACTGACCTGGAAAAAGATGTAGTAGTTATGCTCAAAGTGAGTATAGGGTCCCTGTGGCAGAGCCAAGCAACTAGAACATGATTCAGAAACCAGACCCAGTGAAACACTTGCACATGATTAAGAGGAATTACACTGCCACGGAACAAGGCAGGAGGGGTTTAAGTAGAAACAGGAAGCACTCCTGTGCTCTGAGGCCTAGGAGCTTTCCCTTACTGGTGTGACCAATGGCTTGTCTTCTGGTAACCACATTTGCCACTATTTCAACTGCCACAAAAAACCCTAGAAAGGTGTTTATTCGGTCTCGGTTTCTCTCTCTCTCTCTCTCTCTCTCTCTCTCTCTCTCTCTCTCTCTGTATATATATATATATATGTATGTATGTATGTATTATATATGTATGTATGTAAGAAACATACATGAGAGCATTGTGTATTATCTAAACTATTAAGTCACTAAAACGACCATTGAAGATGGGTCTGCTGGAGTAGTATTGTATTCTCTCTCTCTAAATTTTTGAGACATGGTGTCAGTGTGTAGCCCAGACTGGCCTCACATGATCCTCTGTCTTAGCCTAGTGCTGAGATTACTGGTATGTACCGTAGTGCCTGGCCATGGAGTGGTATTCTCCAGTTTTCTACATATTAATATAGCAGAGTAGAATTCAGTGTTTGTTGGGATAGCTAGTAGAGTAGGGCTGTCTCCATGCAAAGACGTCTTTCTCAGAGGAAAGGCTAATGATAGAGTGAATTGCAGTGGCAGTTTGATGAAACAGGGTGTTCTCCAGGGAGCTGGGGATGAGCCATGAGATAAAAAGGAAAAAAATGGTTAACCTTCGAATGAAATAAAATTCCCCTAAGAAGGTAGCACCATCAATGTATGAGACACAAGACTTTTCTAGGGGAAAAAAAAAAAGTCAGAACCATATCAATGTAATCTTTTGTTTTGAAGTTCCTGAGGGGACATCTGACCTTGACCTTAGCTCTATGGTGAGTCCCTAGAGTTCTTCCCCCACCCCCACCCTCAGCCAAGAAAGAAGTAGAAGTACTGAAAGCTGTGGAAACTTAATTGCTTCCTCCTGATGCCTAATGGGACCTCAGGCAGTATCTTGATGAACTTGAGACATCTGCCATGGAGTTAACATTTCTGCACAGTGACAAGAAAAGACTAATGGGAGTACATTTACAATTTGTACTGTTTGTTTTATGTGCTGGGTCTGACCTTATCTCCATTATGGAGCATTCTATCTTTAAAGCTTGATGGTGTTGATAATTAAGTTGTAAGTGCCCAGTTTCCTGTGACAGAATTTTAATCCTTGTCTGCTGCCTTCTCTACTTTACCTCAGCCTTTGCAGAGTAGGCTTGAGAAATGCACATATGTTTATTTTATTGTTAACTTTGATATGTGCTTTGTGTATGTATGTGTGTGCACGTGTGCACCTGCCTTCCAGTCAGTACTGGAGCTTGAACTTAGTACTTACCTTTTTTCACTCATTGTTGGTATGCCAACCCTTGAGCCATACTGCCAAGTCTAACATTTTGCTGGCCAATTGGAAATAGACATTTCTGGCTTTGTTGTCTCTGAACCAAGATAATCACATCAGCCTCCTCAGCTAGGATTACAGGCATAAGATTTTATCATTGTCTTAGACCAAGCATTAGTAATGCAAATATATGTAAAAAAAAAACCCTCTGGCTCTAATTAGGATAGCACTTGCTTTGTGTGATGGTTATTCTATTATTTTCCTCTTGTGGCATGGAGCTGTGAGAGTGAACTCTAACCCTGTAAAAAATATTGGGTAGCTTTGCAGGGAATTGTTTCTTGGGTAAACATAGCCTGTCTCTGCTTCACTCTGACAGGTATACCATAAAAGGCATCAGGAACCTGATATTCTACGAACTGCCAACATATCCTCACTTCTACAGTGAAATCTGTAACATGCTGAGAGCCACCAACAGAGGGGAGGAGGCCACGTGGACCTGCACAGTCCTCTACTCCAAGTATGATGCCCAGAGGTTAGCTGCTGTGGTCGGTGTGGAGCGGGCGGCCCAGATGCTGCAGTCCCAAAAGAATGTCCACCTCTTCATTACTGGAGAAAAATAAGAGTGTCGGGCAGGACCTGGTATGGAGTGTGACATATTGACCTTGTGCCCCCTGGGCCATTTCTGAAGAGACCTCCCATGAGAAGAAGGATGGCTACAGCGATGAGCTCTTGGCTGTGTCCTGATGCTTGTATGTTTTCAGGTGGTGTCCCTGGAAACCTCAGTGTCAGCTATCAGCCAGGCTTTGTTAAATCTCAGCTTTCACTCTCTAATTTATATACTTTTTTTAAAAAATGATTTTGCTTCTAATTTATTTCACTTGGAAAATTCTCTCAGATTTGCCTGTTTGTTTTGGCACTTTCTTAAAAGTAAAGCATCCACGTCACAGCTTGTGAATCTTGGTGAGAAATTGGAACACTTCTCACTGCTACATGTCATCTTAGTTTTTGATGGCACAGATTGTGGAAAACTGCTATTTTTCCCCAGCCAAATTAAAAAAAAAAAATCTTATATTTTACTTTAATTCAACCTAGAAAAGTACATCCATTTACTGATCTTTTAAGAACTTACAATGATAAAATATTTAATTTAGTTCAATTATGTTATATAAAGTCACATCAGGGCTTCAGAGTAGCCAGGATTACAGATGTGAGCCACAGTCACCAGTGCTGAAGTGTTTTTAAATAGATTTTTAAAAAATTACAGAGGTCTAATCTGAACTGTCTGGATGAAAGTAGGCTGTGAGCCTAGTTGGCCTGGTACTCGCAGGCTCTTAGGGGAAGTACCAGGGTTTGAATGTGGTTCTTTGAGCTTGCTAGCAGCTTCTCTTATCACTTAAGCCACAACCTTAGCCTTTTTTGCTCTTGTCATTTTTTGCATAGGGTATGATTTTTGTCTTAAGACTAGCCTCTGAATCCACAGTTCTCCACAGTTCTCCTGTTTGTGCCTGTCTGACATGACAGGCATGAGTAGCCGAGATTACAGTAGTCAATAGTCACTGCCCCTGGCCCCACCCCAGGTTGTTCTTCCTGTGTATACTTCTCCAAATGAGGAGCAATATCCTGTGTAACCACAAAAGTACCATATAAGCAAATTATCCCTGATGCATTATGGTTACCTACCATAAAGCCATTGAGGTTTTGCTAGATGTACCAGTCATGTCCTTACTGACAAGAGAATACAAATACAGTTCAGTTATCATTGCCTTTACTTGTTTGGTCTAGGGTCCTTCGTTCTGAAATAAAACCTAGTTTTCCCTTGGTTTTCTTGACCTTGACTCTGGTTTTCCTAGACTTAGAGGAGGTGAAGCATCTTAGGATCAGCATAGAAGATGTGCATCTGAATGGTGGTACCTCACCGGCTTGTTCCGTCACTTGTCCCGTCACCGACACTTAACAATGACTTGTCAAACGTGGCATTTGGCAGGCTTCCTGTAAAGTTACCATTTATATCAAGATAGATATAGTTTATTTTTCTTATTAGTTCAATCTGTTGCTATTATTTTTATTGATTACTTTTGGTGGTACTAGGATTTGAACTTGCTAGGCCTAGACCTGGTGCTTAACTTGGTATCTGACATTACCTTAAAGCTGGATTCTGTGTTCTCTTTAGGTAGCAGTCTTTTACTAAGTCATTACTATATATGTTCATTTTATTTTATTTTTGTCATGGGGCTTGAACTCTGGGCCTGGGCGTTGTCCCTGAGCTCATCAGCTCAAGGCTACCATCCTACCCCTTGAACCACAGTGCCATTTGCAGTTTTCTCGTGGTTAATTGGAGATAAGAGTCTCATGGACTTTAGTGCCCGGGCTGGTTTTGAACCTTCATCCTCAGATATCAGCCTGCTGAGTAGCTAGGATTACAGATGTGAGCCACCGTGCTTGGCTCCTTGCTATATTTTCTGACAAAAAGACATTGTAGGTTTCTCTACCCTAGTCCTGCATTCTCCTTCCTCCTAGTTTTGCACATGCTAGGCAAATGTTCTACTGAGCTACAGTCCCAGGTCTCTTTTTTTGTCCTAGTCCTGGGGCTTGAATTCAGGGCCTGGGCTTGAGCTTTTTTGTTTACAACTACTAGTACTCTACCACTTGAGCCACAGCTCTGCTTCAGCTTTCTGGTGATTAATTGGAGATAATCTTAGAGACTTTTTTTTCTATACTGGCTTCAAATCATGATCCTCAGATCACAGCCTCCTGAGTTGCTGGGACTACACACTTGAGACATTGGCTTATGTTTTTGAGACAGGCTCTCACTGTATAACAGCTCAAGCTAGACTTGAACTCGATACTTCTACCTTTGCTTTCCAAGTGTAGGGATTACAGACATGTGTTGTCAACCCTGACAGCCTTGCCCATTTTTAGTGAGAAATTATTTTGACATCTTAAGTTTGAGTGCTAGTTGCTGTAATGGTACCACTCACCTGGTTCATTCATCAGAGATTGGGAATATTTGCCATGTATGAATACATGCGCACATGTGTGCACATATTAGCATCTGAATTTACTTCTATATCTACATATTGAAAAACATGAAGTCACACTAGTACCCCCAACTACAGTCTGAAACCAGGGGTCCCTTGTAATTTTCTTCCATCCTACTTTACAACTTCTCAGACAGTGGTTACCTTATCCTCAATGTAGTAACCCAGAGTTGGTGTGTATTTTCTTATACTTGGATGTACTTAAATTTGCTTATAAGAAAAAACTATTGGGTTTTAAATTTAACTTAATAAATTTAAGCATTTGTATTTCTTTCTCTTTTTTCAACATTCTACAGATAGAGTCCTAAATTTTAGAAGATTTAAATGACAAATAGAAGCCAACCAAACTCATGCTAGTAAGAACTTTCTAGGCCAGGTGTGGCACACATCAGCAATCTCAGCTATGTGGGAGACATAGTTAAGAAAAGGAAATCCTAGGATGGCTCAGGCAAAAGTGGAAGACCCTATCTTAATGATAAAGCAAAAGGCATGGCTTAAATGGTAGAGTGCTTGCCTAATAGGCAAGTACAAAGGCCCAGAATTCAAATCCAGTAACACACACACACACACACACACACAACCTTATATATGTCTACATTATGAAAAAAGAAATGAGTTTGCCTAAATGAGTTTGAGAAATAAGAGGCAAAAGGGCCACTATTGCACCCATCTTCTTGTTCCATATTCTTTCTCCTGTGAATTGTAACTCACCTTGCAGTAACCATCACAATTTACAAGGCTTTTAGACCTTCAGTTCCTCCGGCTTTCTACACATCCGTGCACCTGGATGTCCAGTCCAAACTGTAGCCCTAGCAATCTGCATTTTAGTAAGCAAGCAGCCCTAGTGATCTTCACATTGGAATAGCACCAGATGTGGCTCTGCTAATCTGCAGGGCACAGGATGCAAGTATGCGTCACAAAGTCCTCTTGCTTTGTTCCTGGCTCAGCACCTGGAAAGAAGATGCTTCTGTACCAGTCCTGCTCCCGAGTGGATTGGAAGTTCAATCTCTGCAGTGATTTCGTGAAAACAATGCTCAACATCTGGTATCTTTACACCCACTAAGAGTGAGGAGAGGTCACAGGATCTCGGATGGTAGTGTATGACAATAATGCAGGACTGGAATGACATGCCACCTTGGTATTTTTGCTTTTTGAGACAGGATCTTGCTATACAATCCAGGCTTCCTTCCAGCCCACAATCCTGCCTCAAGCTCCTGATGTGTACCACCATACCTTTCTGTTGTACTTCCTGTGAGTCTTACCTGCATACAACAAGCAGCGCCGTCAGAATGCTTAAAAAAGAAAACGAAACAGACAAAAGAATGGTCCTATCTGGGGAAGAGATAGAAAGTAAGACTTTAAAACTTTGTTTTCTTTCCACAGCTTTTCAGTTTTGAGTTGTGAATGCTGTTTGCAGCTGGCTGCACCATGTGCCATATTCAAACAACAAGAACAAGCTAATCATAGGGAAACCACAGCAGGCGGGCTAAACAGCCCTCCACTGGTTCCAAAGGGCTTATAATTGAGTGCAGATGGCCTCGGCAGGGCTCTCGATTGTGTCCCTGCAGACTCCTCAAGCCCTGGAGGACCGAGGGGGACTCCTGAGGTGTCAGCCCTGATTGTGCCCTCATGGGGGATAGGAGTGGGATGAGGGAGGGGCAGGTGGTGCTGGAGCCTGCTGACTGAGCTCAGCTTCAGGCGGCTCAATTTAAGTTTTGATGCATGTAGGATATGAAGACTGCAGAAGGCCTGGGGTGAGAGGGCAACAGTTGTATGTTCTTTATAATCTGCAGAAGAGCTTCATTGTGCAAGCTGAGAGATACCAGAAGTTTTCTGGAAAGGCAGACTGCTCCTTTCAGGGCCTTTCAGGGTGTATCCTCCAAGAGATGAGGGCTCTCCAGCTAGGCTTCGCTACTTCACCCCTTCTCTCGTGTTCCCTTGCTGGTCCTGTGGCTTGAACTCGGGGCCTCATATTCTCTCTTTGATATACATGTGCCAGTCCTGAGGCTTGAGCTCGCACTTGGTGTTGCCACTGAGCATTTTTTTTTTTTGCTGAAGGCTAGCACTTTACCACACCTCCACTTCTAGCTTTTAAATGGCTAATTGGAAATAAAAATCTCTTGGTCTGTCCTGCCAGAACTTCTTTGAGCTATGATCCTCAGATCTCAGCTTCCTAAATAGTTAGGATCATAGATATCAGCTGCAAATGGCCAGCCCCCTCTCCCAACTTTTGTTGGTGTTTCATCATCAAGTTCCAATTCCAGACCTCTCACTTTGGAAGCCTAGTAACAGAATTCTGAGCAAATTTCAGTCTGCTCACTCTTCTTTCCCTCCTTCCTCCCTCCTTCCCTTCCTTTCTGCCATTTCTTCTTTGTACTCTTCCTAGGGCTGGAGCTTAAGGGTTGAGTGCTGTCCCTAAGGTCTCGCCATTTGAGCCACAGCTCCACTTCTGGCCTTCAGACTTTCCTTCCTGGGCTGACTTCACACCATATTCCTCAGATCTCAGGCTACTCAGTAACATAGGCGTGGGCCACCAGCACTCAACATCAGTTGTTTGTTTGTTTTGTTTTTGGTCTGTCATTAGGTTTGGACTCTGGGCCTGGGAGCTGTCCCTGAGCTCTTCAGCTCAAGGCTACCACCCTACCTTTGAGCCAAGCCCCACTCCCCGTTTTCTAGTGATTCGTTGGAGACAAGACTCGCGGACTTTAGTGCCTGGGCTGGCTTTGAACCTCCATTCTCAGATCTCAGGCTCCTGAGTAGCTAGGATTACATGTATGAGCTACTGCACCTGGCTCAACATAATTTTTTTTTTAAATTGCAGTCTGATAGGAATGGATATGCAGCTAATCCATAGTAAATGTAATTTCTGCAAGGTGAAAAAAGAGCTTGCTTTCTTCTTGACCTATTCATTCCCTCCTGAGTGGAACCCATAATATCAGCTGACAGGAAAAACATGTTTCTCTCTTAAAACTTGCATTCCGGATCCTGGAGCAAGTGCTCTAACCAGAACTGCAATAAAACTGCATTTTGCATTCGGTTCTAAAGCAAAATAGGTATTCCCAACCACTGATCATATTCCTGCCTTCCTTCCTGAGGAAAATCCTTAGCTCTGCTGTGGATTGGGCTGCAAGCCTGGGTCCCTCTGTCTCTGGGCACACTGCTATTGTTCCTGTGGTAGGGGAGCTGGAGACCAGGGCTGGGAAGTCAGGACTGGGCTCTGAGGGCCCCAGGAGCGTGTGTCTTGCTCAGAGATCTGAACCTGCCTCTGGCCAGCAGCTCAACCCAGCTGTCCTCACTGCCTGCTGACCTCTCATGACCCTCACTGATGTTTTTCTGGAGCTTCTGGCTAGGCTGTTGTGGCCATCAGTTGGGCCTCTGCAGCTGGCTGTGACCAGTTAGGCTCTGTAGCCCCTTAGGGCACAGGGAAGGCAGGCCTTTTGCCAATTGGCTGATTTGGGAGCTGCTCTCAATTCCTGCCCATCTGTTCTCCCAGCTGAGCCAAGGCCAAAGCTGTTATACCTAGTTGCCAACCAGAGAATGACACAAAGCACATCACTGAAGTATCTGTTCCAGTGGTTGGCCGTGCTCGTCCTCACGGACCTCTGTAGCCCCTCTCCCAGCTGATTTGACTCTCTAGAGAGGGATGGCCCTGGGCTCCTAGCTGGAATTTTCCACTGATGTGCATGGCTTTCTGCCTTTGTGCTCTTTGTCAATCAGAGCTAGTCCAGAGCTGGGTCCAGGATTGCCCCTGCTACCTGTGGCTCTGAGCGGGTCCTCACCACTACTTCTCACTGTTCTTATTTCTAGAGTGGGGACCCATGTGTATCAGCCTTAAAAGAACTGGGAAAGAAAATGAAGACCTGTGTGGCCTGCCCAGGATCCAGTTATACTTGGCAGCTTAGTAAATCCTAGCTAGTATTATATATAGATTTTTCCTTCTACATTACAAAGCTAAAAAGTGGAAACAGTTAAAGACTTCACTGTTACTTTATATATATTACCTATATACTTCATACCTTTTAAATACAAGAGATTTTTGGAGTGCTTAGGAAATCACTGTGGGTATTCACTCAGCAGAGTCCATCTCAAGGATAAAGAAGTCTCTGCCATTAAACACCAGGTGGCACTGTAAACAAATGTAGGAAGGATGTCTTTGCCTCCCCTCAGATTTTTTCTTTTTTCTTTTTTTTTTTTTTGCCAGTCCTGGGCTTGAGCTCAGGGCCTGAGCACTGTCCTTGGACTTTCTCAAGGCTAGAGCTCTACCACTTGAGCCTCAGCACCACTTCTAGCTTTTTTCTATGTATGTGGTTCCGAGGAATCGAACCCCGGTCTTCATGCATGCTAGGCAAGCACTTTAACCACTAGGCCAAACTCCCGGCCCCCTCAGATTTTTTCTATATCCTTGGGCTCCAGGATCTAGGGAAACCCAGAAACCCAGGCCCTTTACTGCCTGTCTCCCCCTACCTCCTCTCTTCCCTTCCTCTCTTTCTCATCTTTTCTCTTAGTCTTTTTCTTTCTCTTTTCTTTATATCTTTTTCTTGTTTTCATTTGTTATTAAAAAATAAATTTAAAGTAAATTATTCATAACTCCTTATTTAATTGTTATCTTATTTTTATTTTTGCTGCTGGGTCTTGAACTCAGAGGCTGGGTGCTGGCCCTGAGCTCTTTGCTCAAGGCTACCACTCTACCACTTTGAGCCACAGCATCACATCTGGTTTCCTGGTAGTTAATTGGAAACAGTCTCATGGCCTTTCTTGCCCAGGCTGGCTTCAAACCATGTTTTTCAGATCTCAGTCTCCTGAGTAATAAGGATTCCAGGCATGAGCCAGTGGTACCTGGCTCAGGAAACTTATTTTTATAGAGTAGTAAATATTATGTTTTAAGAAATAGGAAATTTCCCAGGTACCAGTGGCTCATGCCTAGAATCCTTGATACTCAGAAGGCTGAGATCTTAGGAACATGGTTTGAATCTAACCTGGGAAGGAAGTCAGTGAGACTTTTATCTGAGCAGTTATTGAAAAGGTAGAGCTGCAGGTAGAGCTGTGGCTCAAGCAGAAAAGTACTGGCCCAAAGCAAAAATGCTCAGGCAAAGCACCCATCTCCAAGAGATGCTCATATCAAATCTCACAATTGCTCATTTTGTATTCATTTATTATTTTATTTATTTATTTATTTATTTTTGCCAATCAGGCTTGAGCTCAGGGCCTAGGGCACTGTCCTTGGATAATTTTTGCTCAAAGCCAGTGCTCTGCCACTTGAGCCACAATACTACTTCCAGCTTTTGCTGTGTATGTGGTTTTGAGGAATCGAAGCCAGGGCTTTGTACATGCAAGGTGAGTACTCTACTGGTAGGCCACGCTCCTTGCCTTGTTTTAATTTTGTGGTGCCTAAGCCAAATGGTCCCTTGCATCCCTCTTCCCTCTCAAACTCTCCCTACTCAATTTCTGCAGAGAAGAGATTTGTCATAATCTTAACTTTGGTGGTTGTATTTTTGTTTTTGTCTGGTTTTTAGTGTACATTAATCATACAGGGAAGATTTTCATTGCTACATTTCCATATATATTTACAATATATTCTAATCAATCTCACTCTCATCATATTCTTTTTCCCCTTCCCCAACCATTTCAACATCATTGTTCTATTTTCATATACGCAAACAAAACAATCTGCTGTGTCATATTCATCCTTTCCCCTGTAGTATTGTCCACACACCGTCTATTTCTCCTTTGCACTGTACAACAGCTGTCACAGGGGTTCTTTTTGGTATTTTCATATGTAGTTGCAATGCATCTCAAAGTTATTCATCCTCTTTTTTTTTTTTTTTCTCCCTCATTCCTTTTCCCTTCCTAAGCATTTCTCTGTTTACCCATGTATTTGCCTCCTTCATGAGCCTGTCCCCTTCTGTTCCTGTGCTGGAGCTGACGTCCTCCTACACTTACTCTTTGGTGTCTCTTTGGAAACCTTACTTCTCAGGCCAAGAGACGATGGAAACCATAGCAGTAAACAATGCATTGAATCCTTACTCAGGACTAAGGCTTGGGTGCTTTGACACCATTATCTGTCACTATTTTGCAGGGGGAACCGATCTCAGAGAAGTAAAGTTCCCTAAGGTTTAACAGCTAGTTAGTGGCCAAGGCCATTCATGTGATGGTTGCAGTGAGGAAAGGGTTCAGGTCCAGCAGTAGGATGGAAACATGTCTGCCAAAGGATTTCTCCCTTTCTCGTGGTACCTAGATCTTGTCAGTTTTTACTTGTACTCTGCCTATTATGCACCAGCTCATCCTTCCAGCACCCTTCCTATTGCTTTCTTTTGTTCAGCCTTTAGGGCTCTCTTCCTGGTGTGATCTTAACATTGTAACCTGGAAGTTTGGAATTTTAGTCCTCACTGCATCTTTTACCAAGCATGCAGCCTTTGGAAAATGACTTGTGGTTTCTTTACCTCACTTTCCTTCTGGTAAGCTGGAGGTGATGACTTCACATTACGGTGAAGTGAAATGACGTGTAATTTGAGAGTTCATTGCTGGAGTTCCCTTCCCTTGTGCTGCCCACTGATTCATTTATGTCACAACTATGTGCTGAGTGCCCGCAGTGTGACAGGAAGTACTGGACCCAGCAGTGCTGAGACACACATGTTTCCTGTACTCAAAAGAGTCTGTGTGTGGGTGAGGGGAGAAACAACTGAAAGCTGGACAGAAGTATAATTTAGGTGTTGTGACATGCTGGAAGAAAATAAGACAAGGTAAAAAGAATCAAGATGTCTCATCATCATGTCTTTTCCTCATTCCTCTACCTCTCAAAGTGTATGCATCTCCCAGGGCTCCCTGCAAATGGCAATCTCGGCTTTTCTAGGGGTTATCACAACCTACCCTGAGACAGAACATTAGCTGTGGTACAAGAAAAGCTCTCCAAATATACTGAAGAGGAATGCTGACACCATCACCCAGACAACCACCTGGCATGCCAGTTGCCAGGTGATAGATCTTCACAGTGGGTCTAGAGAAGGCGTCTACCTGGGGACAAAGGACTAGCCTTGCCAATAACCAAACTGCAACATCCACACTGTGTACATGATGAAGACACATGGAAGGAAACACCTAAGTTCTCTAGCAAGAACTCCCCTTAAAAAAATAAAGTCCAAGGAGACTTCTCGCAGGAGGCTGGGTTTGGGGGAGCCCCTTGGAAGCAGGTATTTTGCTCACTGGGGACATGCTGCATCTATAGGAGGTTAGCCAGCCTTCCTTGTCCTTGTGAGCCATCAGCCTCCTGCATCTCCTGTCTCTCCAGCTCCACAGTTGCAGTTTTCATGCTTTTTACTGAGCTACTCAGCATCCGAGCACAGACTCTTCCCCCAGTCCTAATCACTTCCCAGAATGTGGCCACCTCGCACTCCGCAATTGGAGGCTTTCCCTTCCCTTCTCTATTCTTGATACTGTGGAGAGGTGAGGTGTTGACAGGGGGGAATGGCTGTGAACACCTGTCACAGAGTCCTTCCGGCCCCTGTGACTGTGCAGGGAGCTTTCCCTGTTGGGTTCTGTGTGAGATGAAACCTGAGGCAAAGACTAAATTGAGCTGCATGATTTAACTCTCCAGGGTTGGGAAAAGAAGCCTTGAGGCTCTTGGGCATAGAAAGAAATGAAACCCAGTGGTTATCATTTATCAGGCTGCCTTAGGCCCTACAGGAACTTGCACTAGAGGAAATAGCAGCTGAGTCTTTGCTCCATCAGCGACAGGCTTCCAGCTGTGTCACCCTAGAAATCTGGCTCCAAAAGTAGTGGCATCCTTCACACCATCAAAACAAAGCAGAGTGATTTACTGAGACACTAATTTTGGCTGTTTTCGTTGCTGTAGACATGCCCACCAATTTCCACCAAATCAACTAGTGCTCCTTTTTCCTTGAACTTTTTTTTTTGCCAGTCCTGGGCCTGGCTCAGTCAGGGCCTGAGCACTGTCCTTGAACTTTCTCAAGGCAAGAGCTCTACCACTTGAGCCTCAGTACCATTTCCAGCTTTTTTCTATGTATGTGGTTACTGAGGAAGCGAACCCGGTTCTTCGTGCATGCTAGGCAAGCACTCTGCCACTAGACCAGACTCCTGGCCCCATTCCTTGAACTTTTAGGGGAGAAGTAAAACATTTTTCAGGCCAAGAGAACTTGGTCAGAGATAGAGAGGATGGGTCAGTGAGGGTTGGAAGAGAGCCAAGGAAGAGATTGAGCTTCTAGATTGAAAGACCACTGCAAATCCCCAGGCCCAAGCAATACAGTGAAATTTCTTTGATTAGAATTCAGATAATGAGCAAGTGATCAGAAGAGTGATGACTGGTCCGGGTTTCACTGGACCAGAAGGCTTCCTGAAAGGTAGTAGACTCAAAAACCTCTGCATAAATCTGGAAGGGCTGACACTTTCTTGTTCATTAGGAGAAAAAAAGTGCTAGATAGAATAAATGTGCTTACAAGAAATGAAATGAATGGGATGTTATTTAAACCCCTGGATTTCATGATGCAGAATGTATACTAGATTCAAAGTGAGTACAGCATCACACTCATCTTAAGGGGAGAGGGAGGGGAATGCTGTAGGAAAAGGAAAACCCCACACGGAACACACTGGTCATGTGAACATTTCACAGCCCTGGGTCAGAAAAGGTAGTTGGGTAACTTCTATTCTGGATAGTATATTCATATTAGCTTGTCAGGACTGCCATAGCAAAGAACCCAGACTTGGTTTTGATACCTGATACTTCATTTCTGGAAGCTCAAGGTTTAAGCTTGGTCCAGGTGGCTATTCCTGGGACCAGTCACCTTGGCTTGTAGATGTCTTCACAAGGCCTTTTCTGTGTGTACCTTCTTTCTAATCTTATAGGAGCACGAATCATATTGGATTGGGTTCCTCATTTTGCCTTTTTTACCTCCATGCTCTTGGAAAGCACTCTATCACGTGGGACTCTATCCCCTCTGTTGTGTTCTTTTAGTTTTTCAGGTAGGTAGGGTCCTGTAATATTTTTTTCTCTCCACCTCTTTTTTTTTTTTTTTTTTTTGCCTGCACCAACCTTGGACTTCAATCTTCCTACTTCTACTTCCTGAATAACTGAGATTACAGCATATGCAACCATGCCCAGCCCCTATTTTCCCTGCCAGTCCTGGGGCTTGAATTCAGGGCCTGGACACTGTCCCTGAGCTGCTTTTGCTCAAGGCTAGCACCCTACCACTAAGTCACATTCCCAGCCCCCTTATTTTACCTTTTTAAAAACTCCCTCTACAAATATAGCCAAATTCTAATCTGTACTGGGGGCTAGCATTTCAAGATATGGATTTGGGGTGGGGCATGATTCAGTACAAAGAGTCCCCTTTCCGTTTTCTGACCAGATCTCATTCCAAATTCAGAAAAAGTCAGTGAGGAAAGAAGCTACACTTCTGGGAGAAAAAACCAACAGGAAGGAACAAATACAGGAGCTGTAGTTACTAAAAAAGAAGCTGAAAACTGGCCTCTTACCAACATAGGTGTTTTTTTTAATTTCCACATAAGCTTTTGATACCTGGTATACCTGCCTTGCAAAGTCAACAACTGAGCCCCCTTCCTTGCCTCCCACCCACTCCTCCACTCTGCCAATAATCTGGAGGAAGCATGCCATGGTTTGGCTTTTTTTTTTCTCCAGCCACCATAGAAGAAAGTCGTGGGGCTTCTTTGCAACAAGGTTGCAAATACTTTGCTACAGAAAAATACCCAAACCTCTTAAGAAGCAGCAAGCCCCCCCCCCTTTTTTTTTTTTTTTAAAAAAAAGGCCTTATTAGGCCACTTAGAGGGAAGAGCCTGGCTCTAGAAGAGTGCCCAGTGGTGTGGTGATGGGTCTGTGAGAAAGGACGGCCCTCAGAAAAGGCCATGTTGGCATACATAATGACTTCTCCTGCAGGAGGGAGGTTGTTTTACAAGGACTCCATCTAGGGGCTCCTGGAGCTTCCTGTGGGGCCCACCAAGGACTGTCCCACAGACAGGCCTTCCTTCCCTGCTGCACCAAGCAGTGGCTGCTCTTTCTCCCAGGGAAGCACAGCTGCCTGCCTTGGTCCACTAGGGATTTCCTCCCCCGTCCACTGGGAACTCTGCTAGCCATTGTTGGGTTTCCTAACACTGCCCGCTCATTCATCTCTCCTATAAGGATTTACCAAGTTTCCATTTTGCATCCTCAGCATGTGTCTGCTGATTTGTCAAGAGGGCCAACGATAGCTTAGGAATGATGGACAGTCCTCCTAGCAGGTCATGCCAGAAGCATGATGAGCAGAACTGCTGGAGGGGAAATCAATGCTGGAGGGGAAATCAATCTCCCTAGCTGATTACTTTGAGTGGAAGCCAAGAGACGCAGAAACTTGTCAAAGCCACAATCATTTATCATTTTTGCTGCTGCTGCTGCTTCTTTTTCTTCTTCCTCCTCCTTGTCTCCTCCTCCCCTTCCTCTTTCTCCTTTTTCCCCTTCCCCTTCTCCTTTCTTCTTTCTTCTTTCTCCTGACAATGTGCCAAGACAGATCAAGAGCTTATCTCAGTGAAATCTCAAGTAGCCACTCGACATTCTAGGAGAAACAAGGCAGGCAATGCAAAATGCCCCCCTTCATTTGGGCATGATCCATCAGAAATAATCATTTGTAGTGTGTTTAGCTTTCTCTAAATTTTGAATTCTCAAATAAAACAAATTTACTTTGAAAAAATACCTTCAACTCATTTCTAGCTGGCTTTGGGATATAGCACATTTGGACAGGTATACATACTCATTTTCCATATTTATAGATTCACAGGAGCTTAGAGTTCTACCTGAGGCTTCCACCGCAGAGATGAAAGGGATGTTGAAAGAAGGAAAAATGAAGCACTTGCCCAAGGTTGCATAGTTAGCTAATGGGAGTACTGAAATTAGAACTTCATCTTTCACACCAAATTTCAAGCTCTGCGAATCATTGCAGAAATTTATTTAACTTTGGCATTCAGAGTGTGTGTCAATTGCAAAACAATTCTCCCCTTCCTTTCCTTCCCCTCTACTCCCCTTCTTCCCTCTCTGCTGTTTTGTATAAGGTTAGCCTTCTACTACTTGAGCCTCAGCTCCACTTTAGCTGTTTTAGTGCTTAATTCCTGCCCCAGCTGGTTTCAAACTGTGATCCTCAGATGTCAGATTTCAGCCTCCTGAGTAGCTAGGATTACAGGTATGAGCCACCAGCACCCTGCCCTACTGGCACTTTTCACAAATGAGTACAAAGAATTTGTGACTTTTGTTCTTAGAAAAATATGTAAAACTAAGCCACAAATCTATCAAATATTTTCAAACAGCATTCAAAAGCCACTGTCTCCAGAAATTCTTTTCAAACTAAAGAAACACATTCTCTCAATATTGTTGTACATTTTTGTAATGATTTATTAGATAGTCGTGTCTTCATTAGCCTCATCCTAATCCCCTTCCTTCTGGGAAAATTAACAACAAAAAATAACAATAAAATAAAAAATCCCACTGGCATCTGGGAGATTCTTAACAGCTCCAAATCTGTAAAGGTGAGAACTGGTACTGGATGCAGTCCATGTTAAAATATTGCATATTCGGAGTATGAAGGCAACAAAAACAATGTGAAAATCAAATAATAAAAAGTGAAGCTGGGTGCTGATGGCTTGAGCCTATAATCCTAGCTACTCAGAAGGCTGAAATCTGAGGATCATGATTCAAAATGAACCTGGACAGACAAGTAAAGTCCTTAATCTCCAATTAGCTAACAAAAAAATGGGAAGTGAGGGTGTGGTTCAAATGGTAGAGCATCAACAACAGTCTTGAGTAGGATAAAGCTTCAGTGAGAAAGTAAGGCCTTGAATTCAACTGCACCACTTCATATATATATATATATATATATATATATATATATATATAAAACAAAAAAATCCCAATATGAAATGGAAATCTACTTTTAGAAAATAGATCTGGAATGCTTTTTAAGAAATGTTCAGCCTGTGAGCAACACAGGCTTATTTGCATTCACCCTCCCACTTTCCCTCCTCTTCAAACATCCTTAGGAGTTACACAGTTCCAGCAAGTTTCCCTTTTGAAATTCACTTTGTTTTCCAAGCCTCCAGGGCTGCAAGAGACTGTGGCTGGGGAAGGAGCTTCAGAGAGCTGGACACACCAAGAGCCAAAACCTGGGAACCTCCCTGCTAGGAACCACAGGACAATGAGAGCATCAGCCTGACCCGGAAGCCTGGTCGGCCTCTTTCCGCCCTAGACTTGGTTTTTTCCCAAGCTGTTTTCACATTCTTCCTTCTGGAAGAGATGGCAGCAGAAAGGAAGGAGGGGGAGGCTAGGAAGCTCTGTTCAGTGACTGCCTCGGCCTTGAGGACTGAGTTGATGGGGAAATTGTTCCTAATTAAATCACTTCATTAAAAACAACAGCAACAATGACAAAACAAAAGACACCATTTTCCATCTGAATGCACTCCGCAGTTCTCACGGTGGGAAATTTGTTGTTTTCATGAGCTGCAGTGGTTGAATTCCAAGGCTGTGGCTACTGATGGTTCCCAGAACCAGTGAGTGTATCTTGCAGATCCTGTACTCTGTGAAGGGTCAGGATTTCCAGGAAGGCAGGCAGACACAGCAGCTCTTTGTATGTCTATTCACTGGAGATGTGAAAACCAAGATGGGTTTTTCTTAGTTTGCAGGTTTAGGATAATTCTGAGCCCACAAGATAAGCAAATGAAATACAAACACCTTTAGTTAACTGGAAAGAAAAAATGGGCAAACAAGGCATCCTTTTGTGCAGATCCGCCTGTGATGGAAGAAAGTTGTGTTTGAACAGACTCAAAAGAACCACTGCCTTTCTTCAGTGTGGTTGCAGGGCAGCTGGAGAGGCGTTGCCGAACAGTGTGAGTCAGCTTTGGTTCTAATATGCGCGTGCTATGTGATCTTGGACCACTGGGATCGTTTCTCTCAGCCTCATATTCCTCGTCCATCAAGCTAGCTGGGTTAGCTGGTGAATGTGAAGACTCGTAGAGTCAAAATACGAAACATGCTAAATGGCAGAGAAGCTCTTGATCATCTTTAGAGATGAAGAAACAGAGTTATAGAGAGGAAGAAGCTTGACTCGAGTCCTAAAAGCAGAGAGTGGTAGTGTCTGGCTTCTGGGTGGCTGGAATTCTGTGAGCTGTGGTTTCAGTGCTGGTATAAATGAAAACAAGTACTTGAACTGAGCAAAACTATGTTCTTTTTCTTTCTTCTTCTTTTTCCTCTTTTTCTTTTTCTTCTTTATTGGAGGTTGAACTCAGGGCCTTACAGGTGGTAGGCAAGTGCTCAACCACATGAGCCACACACTCAATCTTGTTTTATTTTAATTCTTTTTCAGAAGACATCTGATTATTATTTTTTTTTTTCCTGGGGCTTGTCTCAAAAACTGTGATCTGGGCCAGGAGTTTGGCCTAGTGGGAAAAGTGCTTGTCTAGCATGCACAAAGACCCTGGTTCAATTCCTCGGTACTACATGCATAGAAAAAGTTGGAAGTGGTGCTGTGGCTTAAGACGTAGAGCTCTAGACTTGAGAAAAGCCCCAGGACAGTGCTCAGGCCCTGAGTTCGAGCCCAAGAACTGACAAAACCAAAACCAAAACCAAAAGTGTAATCCTCCTACCTATGAGATTACAAACAGGCATGTACCACCATACACAGCTGAGCAGGACTACTTTAATGTGCCAGTCACATTGTTCACAGCTTATACTCCCTGAGGTATATATATTGGCTAGCAAGATCCCAATCCCTTTTGGTTTGTGAACCAATCTTGCTCAAGAATGCTGTGGCTCAAGAGTCCCTGAGCCCCAAGGGTAGGGCGGTACCCTTGAACTGAAGAGCTCAGGGACAAAGCCCAGGCCCAGGGGTAGCATGGTGGCCTTGAGCTAAAGAGCTCAGGACAGCGCCCATGCTGAGTTCAAGCCCCATGACCCACAAAAAAAAAAAAAAAGGTCCCTGAGAGCTCATGTTTTTCACATTCTAGTCTCTTGGGTTCTCTGTAGCTAGAGCCTGCTCCTGTACTTTTCTTCTTAAGCACCTTAAAAAAAATAACAAAACATGGTGTTTTCCCTTATTTTCTGAGACCATAAATGAAATCGGTAGTCTTCTGACCGCCACCTCCCTCTCAACCTTCCGGTTGGGTTTGACTTCAGTGGAAAATTCCACTGCAGCTTTCTATGGACAAATGGAAGCTCTTAAGTATATTGAATCTACAGAGATCCATTTACACGGTCCTCACAGCGTTGTTCTCTGTGTTCCTGAGATGATTAGATGATCATGTGCCCATCCTGCTGGCGACAGTGGTGTCCTGGGTGGGGTAGGATTGGGGAGGCACATGGATGGTGGCCAGTCATCTGTCACGAGTCATTGCTGTTACACTACGAAATAGAAATTTGATCAATATTTCCCCTAAGGGTTCACCATCTTCTGGCTCTTGGCTTCTCTTGTTGGCATGGAAACAGTGGTAGCTTTCTTCTTTTTTTTCTTTCTATCGGGAATACATTCTTCCTCACTGCAGTTTCCTTAAAGGCCTTCACCACACAAGAAACTAGAAGTAGAACTGTGATTTGGCTTCTGTTCAGCTCATTCTCATTTGGATTTTCTTGCTTTCCCTCCCTCCTGCTCTTCCTCCCTGTGTTCCTCCCATTTTTTCTCCCCAATCAAATCCTTTGCTCTCCTACCTTCTCCCCCTTCCTCTTGTCTTCCCTGTGTTTAAACATTCTTTCTAATTCAATGACTATGGATTGGGCTAGACAACTGAGCACCCAAGAATGAAATGGATTCTATCCCCCAAATCTCTCCTGTGTTGTCTTCTTTTCCCTTCCAGTGCCTACAGAGGCCTAGAAATTGAGGCATCATTTAGCATTAGGAAGGATTCTCTTATGAACAGTGAGAAACTCTTTGAAGACTCTGGTTTCATCATTCACACATTAGTGGAAACTAATTCAACAAAACAGCTTTTACTCTCATACTTAGCTAAACAACTGCCCTGTAAAAGTACAGGCTCTGATTGGAGAATGAGAAACTCATAAGAAAACATGTACTCCCTTAGAAGAGTACAAGAATAATGTCCACCAAAAGAGATTCCTTGCACCAAGCCTCTCTTTCTCATCCACACTTCCGTGACCTCTAGTGTTCTTTTGAACCAAGTCTGAAGCATTTGGAGGATGTATAGACCTTTATTTTTCCAGCTGTAAAAGTCTTTGTTCTTACTCTCAGTAGTACTAAGTTAAATGTTTTCATTTACCTAGATAGAACGTTTTTTGTTTTTTGGTTTTTGGTTTTTTTTTTTTTTTTTTGCTAGTTGTGGGGCTTGAACTCAGGGTCTGAGCACTGTCCTTGGGCTTTTCTCAAGGTTAGCACTCTGCCACTTGAGCCACTTCACCACTTCTAGCTTTTTCTATGTATGTGGTACTGAGGAATCAAACCCGGGTCTTCATGCATGCTAGGCAAGCACGCTACCACTAGGCCAAACTCCCGACCTCTGGATAGAACGTTTCGTGAGATTCGGATTCTGACTTGTTCATACTTGCCATCTTGCCTGGTTGATATACAGTAGTGTGTGATAGATACTTGATAGATGGATAGCTGGATGGATGGGTAAGGGAATGAATGAATGAATGAATGATGAATGAACAGTCAGATACAAAGTGCTACAAGAGTAGCTATAATCGTAGCAATGAAGAAGGATAACCTCAGTTCAAAGTCAGCATTGGCAACATACAGAGTTTAGGTCCACTCAAGATACATAGTAAGACCTTCGCCTTATTTTGCTGAGAACTGATAGGGAGCCAAGCCACTTGGAGCAATAGCACTTCAAAAAGAATGAATGTTTTTTGGCAGTAAGCTTTCCCGGAGTGCCGTGGGAAGTGTCATGGGCTGTGTGTGCCGGGATGGTGAGGGTGATTCTGCTTCCATTCTAAGCCAAGAAGGAGATGGTCAAGGGAGCCGCCTGAGATTGCTCACCTGTGATTGCTCAGGATCACTTTCTATTCCACAGGACAGAGCCTTCCTTGAGAGTTTCCAAGGGTCTCTGGAGTTCTCAAGTGGGACTGAGTGATTTCACTAAAGGTTTCACTTATTGAATCCCAGGACTTTTCTCCAAATGTGTTTGACAGGGTTATGCCTATTCAGAGCAGTGTCCTTTTTAGAGATGGGTCTGAGCGTACAGGGTGACATGGGCACAGGGATGATCTCCAAGATAGGGAGGAGACCAAACATCTCCCATGATCCTACGGGGTCTGAGAAATCTGTGGTTACTATGCATGAGTGACTGCATGCATGGGCTGACCTATTCCCAGCTTCCCTGGTGGTAACAGGTGTGGTTTGCTCAACCACCCTTTATCTACTACCCATTGCCCTCCCTCTCCATTCCAAACCCTGTCCACCTCCCTAACTGGTGTCCTTTCTTTTTCCTTTGTCTTAGAAACAATGAGGAGTCACAAGCTGGCCACACATGCGCACACATCTCAGCAGTGAGTGGCAGCTTCTGATTCACGAGATGCCACAGGAGCAGTGGGAGGGCCGAGGGAAGACTGGCCATTCTGCCTGGCAGCCTTGTCATTCTCAGGGGCTGGAGTTCTATCTGTGTCAACAGGAGTCTGTCTGGGTATTCTTCATGTTACTGGACATAGTGGATTCTGTTGTTTGCTCGGGCAGCAAATGGTTATTTTTCCCCCCTTTGCCAGTGATATTAGGATCAAGCTGAGAAATAAAATGTGTCCATGCCCAAGTAATGTCCATTTATTAGCTTCTGTGGGAGCATGTACATTAGGAAAATCACATTTTGTGTGGCTCTGTAGCCAAGGGAACGGCTTGTTAAAAATTTCCACTCAAGCAACCTCGAGCTAAGAATTTATATTCTGAAATGCTGGATCTATTTCACTGTAAGTGTTTACTGAAGAAGCAGAAAAATCCCACAAGCTCCATGAGCTCAAATGACTCTACTTGCATCAAGTCCCTATGGCAAAGTTCACCTTAGCAGAGGAGAACAGCTATAGGTCTATTGAGAGGGCAACCCAGGGGAAATGGCTGATACATGCTGTCTTTCAACAGAATGTCAACTGGCTTTTTCAAATGGCAGCCTGGAATTGACTGCAATTGCTTCCGAGGCTGCACAGGGAACAAGAGCAGGCTTCTAAATCACTGAGAGAAGCGGTTACCCACTTAATTTCAGGGATGGGAGGAGGTTACCTTAATTCTCCTCAGAAATGTCTCAGCAGCTCAACTGTGACTAAGATCGCAACATTTCACATTTGCATCTTGGCTTGAGATTAGCATCTTTCCATGGAAGATGTCACTAGAAAGCTCCACACATTAACCCTCTTGGTACTGGATGGTGCCAGCTTCCTAGATCTGGTGGCCTTCCTCTAACCCCATCAGCATGAATGATCTGAGCCTCTTGCGTGGATGAGTTTCCATGGGAAGAGTGAGCAGTACAAGGCTCTGGGATCCTGAGGGGGGTGGAGGTGGGAGAAGAGAGGTAAAGGTGATGAGGGCAGAAGGGTAAGAAAAAAATTGGCTCTGACAGCACAATGCATGCATTCCATTATTTTTGTGTGTGTGCCAGTCCTGGGCTTGAGCTCATGGCCTGAGCACTGTCCTTGGGCTTTCTCAAGGCTAGAGCTCTACCACTTGAGCCTCAGCACCACTCCTGGCTTTTTTCTATGTACGTGGTACCGAGGAATCAAACCCAGGTCTTCGTGCATGCTAGACAAGCACTCTACATCTAGGCCAAACTCCCGGCCCCTGCATTCCATTTTTATTCCACAGTCTTGTAAAGGAAAATTCAGCCAGTGAGAGTTCCAGTGTTTATCATTTGCAAATTTATGTAAGACTGGAATATTTCATAAAGCAAGCATGCAGCCTTTCATCTCCACAAAGCCACAGAAATACACTTAACAATGTCTTCCTGGTATGCTTTCTTCTAGCAGTAGAGGGAAATGCAGAAATGAAGAAGGCGCTGAGATGAGGTGAACCCACTACAGAACTCCTAAGATAGGCCTAAGTGAGTCTCGCTGTTCCTTCTCCTCTGTTCTTCTCTGGGTCAGCTAAGCATGTCCAACAAAGAAAGAATTCCCCTTGTCACCCATTTGGTACTTGTACCTGTCACTTTTGTGTAACCTAATGTAACCATTCATGTTCTCTGGAAGATAGTAAGGCAAGGCCTTTGACCCTGACAACCAGCCAGAAAACACAAAGGCGTCTTGCCAAGTAAATGCTGCTCTCAGCTCAGCCCCTGTGGTCTTGGGTTCCCTCTGTTGTTCCTTAGGTTTCGCTCCTGGGATTGGCTTGCTTTCCTTGCTCCTCACAGATGTCCCTCCTGCCTACTCATTTTCTTTTTCTTTTCTTTTTTTTTTTTTTTGGCTCTCTGTTTCCTCAAGAATAACTTCTGCCTAGGTTACCAGCTACATGCCTCTTTGTAATCCTAAAAGATGAATTCGGTCTGTTTCTTTCCTCTCCTCCACAAATAGCAAAAACAACAACAACAACAACAAGAAAAAAAAAAAACAACAACAACTAAAATGCCCTGCCTCACTGGGGCACCACAGACCTCATGATGTTCAAATCCCCATTCCCCACCCAAAGGAAAGGATTGTCTGAGCGTCAACTGCAACCTCTGAAACCATGAGCAAAATTAAATGTTTCCTCTCTTTTAACTAATTATCTCAGATTTCTTTTTTTTTTGCAGCAACAGAAAACTAACCTATTTCCTTTATAAATGACCAATTCTCAATTATTCTGTTACAGTGATAAGAACTGGATTAAGGAAGTTGCCAAGACATTGATGTAACTGTTGAAGCTTAAACAGGCTGCCTTGTGTTCTTAGAAACAAAACAAAACAACTCAAGCTTCTTAGAACAGCCTGTGAGATAGACCTTAAGGTAAAGCTACTTAACTCCCGTCCTTTTCACTCTGTTGAAGCTACATACCCACCTCCTCCTACTGTCCCATTGCCATTTCTCAGGCCAACGTACTTCTTACTGTTTCCATGACTTAACTGTGTTGTGTCCTCCAGTACTCACAAACCCCAGTGCTATTAAATCACCTCTTCAAAGATCTTCCTCTCTAAGAAGGAGGTCCCAAATTGGATTTAGGAAAGAATGATAGCTGTGACATAGATGGCCAGTCATTTGGGACAATTCAACTATCTTCTCAAGCCAAGGATGATTATGGTAGGCTTAACAAACTATTGAACAGAAAGAAAAAAACAGGGAATTTGGTATAGTTTTTATATTAAAAAAGAAAAGAAGATGGGCTGGGAGCATAGTCTAGTGGTAGAGTGCTCACCTAGCATGCACAAAACCCTGGGTTTGATTCCTTGGTACCATATACACAGAAAAATCTGGAAGTAGGAAGTAGTGCTGTGGTTCGAGTGGCAGAGCACTAGCCTTGAGCAAAAAGTGCCCAAGGACAGTGGGTAAGCCCTGAGTTTGAGCCCTAGTACAGGCAAAAAAAAACAACAACAACAAAAACAAAACAAAACAAAAGCCAAGCTTGGGGCCAGGAGTTTGGCCTAGTGGCAGAGTGCTTGCCTAGCATGCACAAAGATCCGGGTTCAATTCCTCGGTACCATGTACATAGAAAAAAGCTGAAAGTGGTGCTGTGGCTCAGGTGGCAGACTGCTAGCCTTGAGGGGAAAAAAAAGAAGCCCAAGGACAGTGCTCAGGCCCTGAGTTCAAGCCCCAGGATTGGAAAAAAAAGAATCATAATTTTCCAGCTGAATAGGAAGCCTCTTCCAAGGGGGGAAGGGAGGAATCAAATGAGACATCTCTTCTCACCATGACTATGACAGGCTCACCCAGTGGTTTGTAGTGACTTTAGCTTCTGTCACACTTCAGTGACAACTAAAATGCCTTGGAGATAAGGCAATGATTAGGAGACCTGGGGAAAAAAAATGAAAGAACATCCAGTTGCAGCCAAATAGCCCTGCCATCTATTAACAAATTATTATAGGCTGAAGTGGGCTTTAATGAGATTTTAACAAAAGAAATCTCGTCTCATTCCTCTGGGGCAGGGATTTTATTATGATGTGAATGATGAAGTGGGCGAGGGGCGGAGACGAGACGGAGGCCCCAGTGAAGAGGAAACCTGTGGTCCTGCCTCCTGCCTCTCCAAAGAGCTCCCGCTCCTGCCTGGAAAAAAAAAATAGGCCCTCACAACAATGCTCACAACGATGCTGAAGAAGGTTCAGTTTGGGACATGGCTTGAAGAGCCAGGCAAATCTGTAGGAAAACTGTGTTAGACTTTTTTTTTTCCTAGTCTGGGAATCTGTAGTGCTTTGGTTATCCTAGAGGGTATCAGTATTTTCGGGAGTCTTAAAAAAAGCAGAGGTCATAAATGATAGCACCGATCTGGAGAAACAATGGGGCTAACGAGAGTGAAAATCTGCCTCCTGCCATCTTATAAAACCACTGGGCTTTCAGAAGAGATGATATGAATCTAATGTGCAAGAGGGTAAAGGAAGAATTAGGTGCATGGAGCAGGTAAGAGGAAGCAAGGAAATTGTATAATCCAAGACAGTTGGATGTTCTACACCTCCTGATGAACTGGATTTTCCATTTTTATTTTTTTCACCCCTCTCATCTGTGTATTAAAGAGAAATATACAAGAGAGTTCATTACCAGCGGCTCATGCTTGTAATTGTAACTACTCAGGAGGGTAAGAACTGAGGATCTCAATTAGAATAGGCAGGAAAGCCCACAAGATTCTTCCCCCACCCCCAATTAACCATTAAAAAGTTAGCCATAGAGCTATGACTCACATAGTAGAGCACCAGTCTTGGCACAAAAGCAAAGGAACAATACCAAAGGCTTAGTTGAAACCCTAGTACTGGCACTCTGTTTCATCAGGAAATTACAATATAGTATTATTTCTGTAACTCAGAATTCATTGTATTTGAAATAGGAGCCTCTAGTACTTCACTGAAGAATAAGGAGGAATCTGCGGTGGTCCAAGAGAGTGCCTGAACTGTCAGTGTCATTCCTTAGGAAAGGGACACTGGGTTTCCCCTGGGAGGATTTTAGAACGTCATTAAGGCCCGATGAGTGAGCCGTCTATCAGCTGATGATGAGTTATGACTACTGACCCCTAGCAGCTACAATGCCATGTAAGATGAGGACATTTTTTGGTGGTAGAGTAACAACCAGAATAACTATATACCATGCTGGCTGTACTTCTCTTGAGACCAGTGGCAGCATGAACTGTTAAAATATTTAGTGTCTGATAAATGGGTGTGGAGTGGAGCAGCATTTCCCCTAATGGCTTACACTATGAGAAAGATTTAAAAGAATTGAAGGTGACGTTAAAGTGACATTGAAGATAAATCTCAGGCACATACATCTTTGGGGTCAGATAGCTCATTTTGTTAGAATATGGTGTTACTATTATTATTAGCTAACATTTATTAAACGCTAAGTTGCCTAGAACTGTTTCCAGTGGTTTACATATGTTAACGTAGGCACATTGATGATGAGCTAGTACTTTGTTGTTTACAATCTGTCATGGACAAATGCTGTTTTTTTTTGTTTTGTTTTGTTTTGTTTTGTTTTTTCGGTGCCAGTCCTGGAGCTTGAACTTAAGGCATGGGTACTGTCCTGAGCTTTTTCATTCAAGGTTAATGTTCTACCACTTGAGCCACAGCTCCATCTCTGGCTTTTTCTTTTCCTGGTTAATTGAAGATGAGTCTCACAGATTTCTTTGCCTGATTTTCCTTCCCTGACTTCTCCTTCCTTCAAACCTTGATCTTCAGATCTCAGCCTTCTTTGTAGTTACAATTATAGGCATGAGCCACCAGTGTCTGGCTAAGAAATAGATGTTTTGGTAAAATTTAAAATAGAGATTCATTATTAGAGAAGTGACAATAAATTCAAACTCAGTCAATATTTTGTTTCATGACTTGATTTAAGGCAAAATTACCCTGGCAAATTGCTCTAAGTTCCAACTCATGTTTCTAGATGTATATTCTCTCTCTATCTGCTTGTAATGGGATTTGAACTCAGGCCCTTGTGCTTGTTCAGCTGGCACTCTGTCACTTGAACCAGCTTTTTGCTGGTTATTTGGGGGATAGTATCTTGATGAGTTTTCTGGCTGGACTGGCTTCAAACTCTAATCTTTGATCTCAGCCTCCTAAGCAGTTAGGATTATAGGCCACCAATATATAGCTTCTAAATGCATTATACCTATTTTCCCTTGGTCCAATAACCAGCCTTCATGGGCTAGTGAGAGTCTACACACCATAATTTGAAAAATATTGCATTAACTCATCTAACACTTATTAAAAAAAGAAAAACCTACGATGCCGTAATTTCTCCATTGTACAGATAAGGAAACTGAGGCACCAAGCAGTTTTCTTGCCACTGAGGCCAAATCAGATCCACAAATTTTGTCAAGAGAAAAAAATCTCCATTTATCCATCATAGAAAGAACTCTCACTCAGTTGTAAAATTCAAAGTAGCTTAAGGAAAAGCAAACCTTAATGAATAAAAATACAATGTGACAACTCAATCTCAATCACAAATGAGAAAACCACAAAAGAAATAGGTCACACCATTGACACTTTACTGTAGTGAAGTAAGTGGTTCAGATATGGCTCGGGAGCTGTCTGAGGTAGCTTAGGCCATCCAATTGCTATTTGAGTCTTTTAGTTCCTGTTCAAAAGGATGAGGAGGATTCACAGTGTTAGTGTATATAACGAATGCCTAGCACATCCTAACTGCTCCCTGTTATTACATTTGGGCATGAATACAACTCATCGTAATGATTTCAGATTCCCTCATGCTTTCATCTCTCTTGGCCTGATTTTGACTGAAAGTCTAAATTAGAGCCACTGGTTGAACTCAGCAGTCTGCAGTACCCACTGTCAGTAGGTACACAGTGGGGTTTCTCAACCATGGCACTATTGCTATTTGGGGATGGGTAATTCTTTGTCTTAGGGTTATTATGTGTACTGTAGGATTATGGCATTCCTCACCTCTACCTACTAGGGGCTCGTGTCACCCTTTCCAGTTGTGATAATCAAAAAATGTCTTTAGTCATTGTCAAATGCCCTCTGGGAGGCAAATTTGTCCCCAGTTTGAGAACCAATGACACACAGACAATGAAATATTCATAATATTCACCTTCATTTTGATCACTTTTCAGTTTTAAAATGTTTCTATGTATTTTAATTCAGCTGGGGAAAAAAGGAAAGAGAGAATGGGTAAAAAATATCAAAATGGGTTGTGGGTACTGCGGGCTCAGAAGACAGATCCTAGCTTCTCAGAAGACAGATCTAAAGATTGTGGTTCAAAGCCAGGCTGTGCAAGAAAGTCTGTGACTCTTATCTCAAATTAACCATCAGAAAACCTGAAGAGGGGTTGTGGCTCTAGTGGTAAAGCACTAGCCTGGAGCATAAAAGCTCAGGGACAGTACCCAGGCTCTTAGTTCAAATCCCATGACTGAATATACCTGCACACACACACCACACACACACATACACACACACACACACACACACACACACACGAAGGTGAATGGAAAGAAGAAAGAAGGCAAGGAGAGAGAAAATGAAAAGACAGGAGGAGACTGCAAAGAGGACAGAGATGACACAGGCAGACACTCAGTCCACACGAGAAGGACTAGACAGCTGTGTGAGTCTGTGTGGTCCCCATAAACACACTCAACACCACCAAAGCTGAGTTCAGCAGGTTTCCCCCAGAAAACTCACTCCTGCTTTGTGTTTCTAGTTTCTGTAACTGACTTCATCCTCTAGTGAATACTCAAGGTCTGCAAATAGTCCTTTGGAAAGGGCAGCCCTTACCAGCTTGCCTCAGTTTCCAGCATCGGCTTAGTAATTGGGCTTGCGGTTTGATGGTTTGAATCTGAAATGTCCCCCACCCCCACCACACAGGGTTTTGTGTTGAACATTTGGTCACCAGCTGGTGGCATTATTTTGGTTCCAGAAACTTTAGGGGGTGGAATCTGCAACAGTAAATATTTGCCCTGTATACATAAACCATATAAATGGCATTAATTATCATATTTCTTTTTCCCCTATGTATCGTCTGTCTAGATAAGCTTCACAATGGTCCAACCCTCCCTCCCACTAGCAAGCTACGGTGGCGTGGCAAGAGCTCCCACTGCCCCACTGAAGGAGAGATTCATAGAGAAGTCTGTGTAAGTCAGGAGTTTGCTCTGTGTGTGTGTGTGTGTGTGTGTGTGTGTGTGTGTGTGTGTGTGTGTGTGTCCCTGTGTGTACATCTACGTGTTATAGGACAAGACAGTGATACAGTGTTCTGAAATCTTGCTGGACTGGTTTCCAATTCTATCTGTAACACTGTCTCTCTCTTTTTTTCTTGCCAGTCCTGGGCTTGAACTCAGGGCCTAAGCACTGTTGTTGGACTTTTTTTTCTCAAGGCTAACCCTCTGATACTTGAGCCACAGCACCATTTCCAGCTTTTCTATGTATGTATTGAACCTGGGTCTTCGTGCATGCTAGGCAAACACTCTACTACTAGACAAAACTCCTGGCCTGCCCACTGTCTCTTCTTTGGCTGATAGCGCTTACATTTATTATCTAGCAGGTAGATTGCAGAGGGAAAGTGAAGATAGTTTTGAGACCAAAATCCTTGATTACTTTGCCAGGGTCAGCAGCCTTCTACATCTCATTCTGTTTCTGGGTAGTTTTTGTCTGGAGTCCCAGAATTCAAAACTAAAATTGGCCTATTCAAATTTTGTCAGAATATAGAATGCAAAAGTTAATCCTGATAAATATCAGTCGAGGCAGATTTATGTATATTTCTCCTAATCATCTTAAAATTAATTTCTGGCCCCACCCCCTAACAATTGCTTGGTATTCTCAATCTGGCATTTTCTTTTGGGCCACAATATCTTCATGTGAAAAATGAATGCTTTGATGCAGATCCTCCTTGACTTCCCTCTGCTGCCATATTTTGCATGGGCTTAGAAGCGAGGGATTTAGGTTTGGGCTGGCTTTGGGGTGTGTTTTGGTGGTGCTGAGGGGTTTGAATTAATGACTGAATCAAGAGAAAAAAAATCTAATGAATAAAAAGGCAGACATTTGCCAGATGCAAAGGGGGAGTTTATTCCAGTGTATTAAATCATCATGAAACACATCTCTCTTCATTTATGAAGAGCAGAAAACACCACCCAGCTTGCCGAAAGGTCTCATTTCTGAAGCATTCACAAAGTATTTATTTCCTTCACAAGTTCTTTAATCCTTGGAATATTCAACCCCAGGAACCTGGCCATGCTGACATCCTCAGAACGTGTGATAAAGATATTAACTATTTCACACAAGTGACTGCGGTAATGGCTCCTGGATAGTCATTCAGTTATTTTGCTTTCAGCAAATTAGTTTAAGACTTAGGTCATAGACTCCCCCCTCCCCCAACTGGATGTCTCAGGTTTGCTAAATTTTCATAATCAATACCACTGACCACAAAGCAAAATGTCATTCTCCCTTCATGCAGATGTGGGTCAAAGATTAATGAAGTCAGATGGTTTAACTTTCTTAGCCTCCTAAGAAAGCTTTATCACTGTTTAGCTGAATCCCTGAGGTAGTTTTCAGTCTCTGCTTAGTAAATTATCACAAACTTAGAGGCTTAAAGCCACATGCATATTCTCGCATGGGTGGAAAGTATACCTGGGCTGGGCTCTCTCTGTAAGATCTAACAAGGCCCAAACCTAGCTGCCCCAACTGGCTCCTTTCTGGAAGACATTAAGGGCAGTGGTTCTTACCTCCAGTTCACTTCAGGCTCTTGGAAGAATTCCAGTGCTGTGCTCCAAGGATTGAGCTTCCATTTCCTTGCTGGGTAGTGGGAGGAGAGGTGCTGTTAGTTCTTGAAGGTTATTTACATGTTGTGACTTCCTTCTTTCTTTTCTGTTTTTTTTTTTCTTTTTCTTCCAGTCCTGGGGCTTGAACTCAGGGCCTGGGCACTATTCTTGCTCACTTTTTGCTCAAGGCTAGTGCTCTGCCACTTGAGCTACAGCACCACTTCTGGCTTTTTCTGTATATGTGGTACCAAGGAATGGAACCCAGGGCTTCATGCATGCTAGACAAGCACGCTACCCCTAGGCCACGCTCTTGGCCCCATGATTACTTTCTTTAAGTCAGCATTGGTACACTGAATCCCCCTTGTGCTTTGCACATCTATTTCCCTCTTCCAACAGCTCTTACAAGTTTCCTCTGTTGAGTATAGCCCACCTGGAGAATGAAGTCTCTGAAGAGTCGCTTCTCTGAATCACTTAAGCTACCTTTTCAATAACCCAGAAACAAATCTTTTTTAAAATTTAATTTTATTGTCAAGGTGATGTACAGAGGGGGAGAAAGTAATTCGACATAAGGTAGTTCAACATTTCTTGTCAAACATTGTTACCCCTCCCTCATTTTTCTCCCATTATCCCTCCTCTCAACCCTCCCCACCCCCAACCTATTGTCTTGTGAGTATTCGTTCACCCTTTGTCCTTTGTCTCACCGTCTTGTTGTTCCTCTTCCCTTCCCCAAATCAAATGTACATGTATAGGAGCCAGGAGTTTGGCCTAGTGGTTGAGTGCTTGCCTTGAATGCATGAAGACCCAGGTTCAATTCCTCAGTACCACATACAGAGAAAAAGCCAGAAGTGGTGCTGTGGCTCAAGTGGTAGAGCTCTATCCTTGAGAAAGCCCAAGGACAGTGCTCAGGCCCTGAGTTCAAGCCCCTGGACTGGCAAAAAAAAGAAAGAAAGGAAGGAAGGAAGGAAGGAAGGAAGGAAGGAAAGAAGGAAGAAAGGAAGGAAGAGAGAAAAAGAGAAAGAAAAATGTACATGTATATACGACACTGGGTACCAAAATCATATACAATGACAAAGGTGATAAATCAAAGGAAAAAGAAGTAACTCCATACTTCACACAGTACATTAAAAACAAAACAGAAATCTTGGACAGGAAGGGTCATTTTCATAATTCTGTCAACCCTGTGTTCTAACACAACCAAGCAAGTTATCTATTTTCTTATGGCTTTGATAAGTAGATCTAACTTTCAAGGTCAGGCCAAAACAAAACAACAAAAGAAATACATCAAAACTGCTTTGTAGAAGTGGAAGCCCCATGCTCCTTTTCTCATCTCCCCCTTCCACCTGAGACGTAGAAGGCCAGTGAAAGTGAACTCCCACAGCTTGTCAGGCTTCAATTTACTTGCCTTCCCCTAGTCACCAAGTCTTCACTTTTTCCTTTCTGCTTTAAAGCACAAAGGATGCGCGCCTTGCTTCTCTTCAGAGATGGTCTTATTTGTTATCTTAACCCATTCTCAACCAATTATCCTTCTGCCTGAGATCCCCACTTCACATGAGCCACATCTGAGCATAATGCTTTCTTAGCCCTTTGCTGGTTCCTCACAAGCTAATTCTTCACAGCCCTCCCAAGGGCTTACGAAAGGTCAGCTTACCTCTTCAACTATATTTCTATGCATCCTAGTGTTAAATTGACATCAGTTATTCAGGACATAACCAATTGCCTGCAACTTCAATGCAGTGAAGCCGTTGGTTTGCTGCTGTGACAGGAAAAAATATTAGACTACAGGGAATCTAGGTGCAAAGGCATTCTGGCAGTATAAATTCTACAACATCAGTTTACTGTCTCCTATGACTGGCTGCTCCACGCTGCAGTCTCAATCAGCTGACTTATTCTCTAAGATCTTTTGAGTTGCCTACCTGTTTGTGTGCAGGTATGTGATTACGTTGCTGAGTATACAAAGTCCTTTGACTTGAAGAGCTTGGATTTCAGAATTGTCAAATTCTATGTCAGTCTTAGGTTCTATCCCTTATATTACCAAGAGTAACTGGAAGCTGAAGTTGAGTTAAATTCATTAAATATTCAATAAACATTAATGCTCTAATGTGAACTGAGTGCATCCATGCATAGGCACATGTGCGCATACACACACACACAGACACAGACACAGACACACACACACACATACACACACACACACAGACAAAATCTAACATGTGTCGCTACTGGATGCTCATAGTAGAGAGGGGTATGAAATCATGAGTCCTAACTCCAAAACAGTAATTGCAACAATGTGTAGAATTACCCAAACTAGAGATAGTGCTTTTCTGATAGTATAAAGAGGTCACAGAGAATTTTGTGGACAAGGGACAGGGCATGGAGGATGTAAACATGAAGCAAGGCTAGAAGGGGAAGTAAGCTGTGTATATTTCAATCTTATCAGTACAATTTGGTGGTATTTAAACTGTCATGACAACACATGATTGGAGTGGCATGATTTGGGCAATACCAAATGATGGCTACAGGAGTTTCTACCCCTTTGACCTACTTTTTTCCTAAGCATCAACAGAGATCTGCAAAGAACAACTGGAAGATGGTCACAGTGTATCAAGATGGAGCTTTGATAGAGGATTCCATGCTGTGTTGAAACTGGCTGTGTTGAAGCTGGTCGTCTTGTTAGCTGCAAAAAAACATGTTGCTAAAGCTAGGAACAAGAAGCAGAAGGAAACTCAGTGGGGGGGGGAGAGGGGGGAGGGAGGGAGGGAGGGAGGGGGAGAGAGAATGCCCAGGGCAAGCTGATGGCTAGAATTAGGTTTGTAGACTGAGTTGTTCAGGGAGTTTTTTCTTTTTCTTTTTCTTTTTCTTTTTCTTTTTCTTTTTCTTTTTCTTTTTCCTTTTCTTCCTCTCACTCCCTCCCTCCTTCCCCCCCCCCCTCTCTCTTTCTCTCTTTTCTTATCTTGTCTTTTGCCAGTCCTGAGGCTTGAACAGTGCCTGGGCACTGTCTCTGAGCTTCTTTTGCTCAAAGCTTGCACTCTACCACTTGAGCCACAGCAATACTTCTGGCTTTTTCTGTGTATGCAGTACCCAGGGCTCTGTGCATGCTAGGCAAGCACTCTGTCAGTTGGCCACACTCCCAGCCCAGGGATTCTTTTCTTTCAAGTGGGTTTCCTATGCTGTTTCTAGAGGAGTATGTAATTTAGTGGAGAGAAGTCATGTGATTTATGTGTTACTGGGAGTGATGAATCAAAGCAGGAGCTGGAGGCTGTGTACCTTCTGTTAGCATCTAGGACTGGGCATGGGTCGCCTCACTTAACCCAGTGCCTGTCTTTCATTGGCAGTGCTCAGAGCAAAAAATATGAACATCAGGGGCTGGGAGTTTGGCCTAGTGGTAGAGTGCTTGCCTAACATACATGAAGACCCAGGTTTGATTCCTCAGTACCACATACATAGAAAAAAGCTGGAAGTGGTGCTGAGGTTCTAGTGGTAGAGCTCTAGCCTTGAGAAAGTCCAAGGACAGGGCTCGGGCCCTGAGCCCAAGCCCAGGACTGGCAAAAAAAAATATGAACATCAGTACATCCGGCATGACATTCTGGATGAAGCCAGGATGTCTGAAGTATCAATGAACTCTGTAGTAACTGCCGCTAAAATGATCAGATACTGTTATAAAGGTGTTACCTTGCTGACTTCCTCTTATCAAATTTCACTTGTAAGTGACTGAATCAAAAAGTAATAAGCATCAAAACGTCTTTGATAAGGTTCTGTGTTGTTTTTATAAACATCTGTACTTACATCCCATACCACCAGCACTGTACATCATACATTCTCATTATATATTTTCCTCAGCTGCACTGAGGAAAAGGTACTGAATGAATAATTGATGTTTCCCTAGATTTGAATCAAATGCTTTGATTTGTTTGGCATACGTGTCTATGATTACTGGAGTTATTTTTGAAGCCTGGCACAAAGCTATTACAAAGTTTTTTTTCCATATATTTTTATTGTAATTAATAGAAGGGTTACATTACATTCGCCAGATGGAAGGTGTATTACTTCACATACATTGATACCTTTTCTCATGTCTTGGTCCCCATTTCCCTCCCCCCGGTCCCCACCCTTATCTTGTTTCCCCCCCTTCTATTAGAAAGTTTTAATGTGATTTTGCAATTACCTAGCTTCAGGCATTTCCATGTAAATTGTGTGTTATCACTAAAGTCTCTCTTTCCTTCATCTCTGATGGGAAACAGCATGATATACAGCCCTTGAGTTTTAAAATATATTTTTAAAAAGAATTTATATCTATTTTTCCTATTATTATTATTAGTGATAATGGTATTAGTGCCAGTCTTGGGGCTTGAACTCAGGGCCTGGGTACTGTTCCTGATCTTTTTACTTAAGATTAGCACTCTACTACTTGAGCCAGAGCTCTGTGTTCCGATTTTTTTTGTAATTTTTGATAAGAATCTCACAGACTTTCCTGCCTGGGTTGGCTTCAAACCTGCAATCTTCAGATCTCAACCTCCTGAGTAGTTAGGATTATAGGTATAAGCTACTGCCACCCAGCTATCCAACCATTCTAGCATAGAGTGTATGTCCTTTGCTAATACAACTGTCTCCCACGCATCTCCTTGCCCTTTATCTTCTCTGTGGTAGTAGTCATAAATTATTTTCTAAGCAACTATGAATTTTATGGACAGGATCTTTCAAAACAACCCCGTGAGGCATATAATAACTTCATTTTACAGGTGAGGAAACTAAACTGACATACTGGAAATTCAGACAACCACTGAATTTACATTACCAGAAAGTGGCAGAGTGGAACTTGTATTGAGTCTGATTTCAAAACCTGTGTCCTCACTGAAATACTTTCCCTAATAAGTCCGGAATGCTTCCCATGAATTCTGTACTTGTTATTAAGTCATTTTCCTTTAGCTCCAAACCCAGTCATTTGCACTTAGCTTTTTGGTGCTGGAGCTGGAACTCTGCAAACTGCATTCTGCTTTTCCAGCTGGCTGTGTGTTGGGCTCTGTGAACAAGAACACTAAAAGAAGAATACTGGAGCCTGAAGGAGGGAGAATAGACTTCCTGTGTGCTAACTTCTTATAAACATCATCCCTGTATTTCCTTGCCCTGGCAGCAGCAGCTTCTTCCCATAGTAGAGGATAAATTCAGGTTGCTATGCTGGCTTTCCGTGCACACAGAGTAAATTCCATGACACTACCTTCAAAGATTCCAGCATTAGCCAACTGGTCCTATATATATATATATATATATATTTCTTTTTGGAGGTTCAGACCCTAGTTAGCCCTTCCTCCTAACTATCTTCATCATGTTTGTCACTCCTTAGATTATCTCCTCTTTAGTTCCACGATTTAGTCACCTCCCCCTTACTTGATTTCCTCCAGGCCTGGAGGTGGGATGGTTAATCTTGATTGTTAGAGTAGATAGAGAGATACCTAAGAGATTCTGGGTGTGTCTGTAAAAGCATTCTAGAGATGATTGGCTGGTGGGACAGTAACTGAGGGGGAAAGACTTTCCCCAGGTGTGGACAGCATCATTCAGTAGGCTGGAGGCTCAGACAAAATAAGAGTCGAAAAAGGAGGAAACACATGAGGGAGTGTACACTCCATTCTCTGGACCAGTGGCATCTATTGCTGTTGTCATCACCCTGTAGACTTTCAAGGCTGACTCAAGCCAGTGTGTCATGGAGGCTTCCAGGCCTTCAGCCTGGAACTGGGGCTGCATCATTAGTTCTTGCTCTGAGGCTTTCAGCTCCTTGGATGGAGCAGCTACTGGGTTCTCTGTCTCTTTAATATGCAGACAGCCACTGTTAAATTATCCAGCCTCCAATCGCATAAGGCAATGCAATAACAAATCAATGTTATAATTACATCTATTCTGTTTGTTCCCCTGGAGAGGAACAAATGCTAGCATTCCTTCCTGTGGTTAACTTCATAATACCTTAGAGGGGTTCTTTTTTCTTTCTTTTTTAACCCTTCAAGGCAGTTATTTCACAACTCCATACCTCATTAAAAAATCTGGAGAAGCTATTGCTAAGATGCTTAGTGAAGAAGCAAATGAATCAGTGAGGCCAGGAGTGAAAGGTATTGGAATCTGGACTGCTCTAGTTAGATTTCCTCTGCAGGGCCAGAGCTGGGAGCCTCTGCTCTTAGTGAGTCATAACCGCAATCCCTCTGGGAAGTGCCCTCAACTGTTTAGAACTACCTAACTCAAGGCTATGTAACTTGCCAGGAATGTGGCCAATGGCTAGCTGAATGAAAGTATGTGAAGATCAAACTCTTCTTACTTTAATTAGGACTCCAGATTTCATACCAGTTCAAGAAACTGATCCTTAGGCCGCAGGCACTAGCTCATGATAGGTTACTTTCTCCCTCTGTTTCTCTCCCCCATGGTACTCTTCTATAAGCAATTCCAGCAAGACACTAAACTAGCAATGCCTGGCTTTGGGATATGCAGAGATTCAGGTGGGTAGAAATTGATTTGGGAATGGTGGAGGGCTGATTCTGAGCAAAAGCTATAGCTAGAGGAACTGACATTGTTTTAATTCCCATAAGCTTGAAGCCAAATCAAAACAGGATATAAGAATGTTTTCAGGGTACACTTCCTAAAAAAATAGCCTAACACAGAGACACTGGTTAGCAACACCCCAAGAGTATTGTCAATACATTTCTGTTAGGTATTTTCACCTAGTTTTTAGCTTTAACGTGTCAATTTGCCTCACTATCCCGAGGCCAGTTCAGAATTCAGAAGCAACAATGGCACCAAAAATCAGCATATTTTACATTTCTTTTCCACTGAATAAAATAAAGTCACTTAGTTTTTATGAAAAATTATGCAAAGAAAAATAAAATACTCATCAATTTTCCATGTGGCTTATACTTCAAGAAAAGCTACTCAGACATTTCCTGAGAAAATGGACTGCTATTGGTTTTTATTTAGTTAATTCATTGCTGGTACAAGGGCTTGAACTCAGTGCTTTGTGCTCTTGCTGGGATTTTTGGCCGAAGGCTAACACTGAACCATTTGAGCCACAGGTCTACTTGCAGTTTTTCAGTGGTTAATTGGAGATGAGTCTCACAGACTTTTCCTGCCTGGGCTGGGTTTGAACTGCAATTCTCAAATCTCAACCTCCTGAATAGCTAGGATTAGAGGCATGAGCCACTAGAGCCCGACTTCCCCCCATTTCTTGTTTATCTGTGTGAGACGAAATTTGATTCATAATTGAGGAAGCTTAATTCTAAGCAGGAAGAAATCTATTGAAAAAAAATGACCAACTCAATTTATTTTAGCAATGCTGTAGAGAAATTAAGGGCACATGCTTTTGTAAGTTAGCCAGGCTTCTAGCAAGTAGGTTATTCGGTTTTGCTGATCTTTCATTTCCTCATTAGTAAAATAAGCAGTAACAATAGCCATGCAGTGTTGGGAGATAACTGATGTGAAATATGCCAGGTTTTCAATAAATGGCAGCTATTATTCCCAACATAGAAACCCAGATCACATCTGCACATAGTCTAGGGCTCATACCAGTGAAAGGACCATGATCAACAGGAAAAATAATGATGTGCTTTTGTTCAGGTTGTCATTAGTAGGACTATTTCATTGGAAAGTGAAGTAGAACTTGAGGACCAGGGATATAGAGCCAATTAATATGATGGAAGCCTTTCTGATATTTTATCCTTGTCTCAAAATACTTCTGCACATATTTGGAAGACAGATTGTCACAATCCCCTGTGACTACACAGTGGGGTGGATTTTGGTTCATTATTTCCACGGCAAAACATCGTACTTGTATGTCGTCTCCTATTTATAGGTATATTTGCTGGAGAGCTGTGAAAGTTGCAGGATGAAGAAAATAGGGAATACTTGGCACACACATTCTCCCATTTTCTTGGAGTCTATAAATTGCTAAGAGAAACTGATAAAGACATTCTTTCAAGAATATCTTAATTTGTAGATTATAGTTTATGTTAAGAGCAGGTGGAAAAGCATTCAGGTAATTTGAAATTTTTTATGAACAATGAATGTACATTTATGATGTGTTTTACAATGATCATTGCTTACATAATTCTGCGTCTTTTAAAGAATGTGTGAAGGAGAACAATAGTATAATTATATTTTGTTATATTATTGAACGACTCATATTTTCTTCTCTCTTACCTTCATGGTGTTTTAAAGAATTTCTTTTATAAAATAGCTAAGTTGGGCAGAATTTTTAGTAGCACCAATGTTTTATGGAAACATATCTGGAAAAAAATTCATAAAGAGAACTGAAAAGTGTCAGATATACCAAAATAGCTGACAGCTTTTATTTTTACCAGGCTTGAACTCAGGGCCTGAACTCTGTCAGTGGGCTTTCTGAAGGCTAGAGCTCTACCACTTGAGCCACAGCACCACTTGCAGCTTTTTCTGTGTACGTGGTACCAAGGAATTGAACCCAGGGCTTCACGCATGCTAGGCAAACACTTTACCACTAGGCCATGCTCCCTGTCGCACTGACAGCTTTTAGGAGCTAAAATGTCTGCCTTGTGGAAAGGTTTTGTAGTCTTTCCCACAAGGGAAGAGGTATCCCATGAAAAGCTACTCTTCTGTATCTCCTGGCTACTAGGTTAATCAATAAGCTTCAATCCCAACATGCTCAGCTTTGGATATACTACATCAGAAAAAGGAAGGAAAGAGGTTAGGCTTTAAAGAAGCTTCAAGAAGTTGCTTATACTTGCAGGAGCCAGGATAGTAGAAAATAAGACTAAATAAGCAAGAGTTTGTTGATTCAGTAACACCTACAATTAGAAGGGGAAATAGCCTTCAGAAACCAGAAGAAAGTAATGGCTCATATTATGTGATGGAAATACTTGAATAGCTGGACAGGTGATGGCAGAAGAAAGTTGAAGGCTTGGAGAGCTGAACACGTTGGAATATGTGTTATGTGATGTCAGAAAGCTCAGGAGAGCTTTCAATAGGAGGACCTAAAGCCAAAGTCAGGAATGTGTCAATGACCCAGGTCTTAACATCACCATGAAGGCTCTTTTCTGTAGGCGAGGGCTGATATGGACACAACCCTAGGTTCATCAAGACCAGCGAGATAATGGGGTTGTTAGACAGATAGACTGGTTATTGACCCCCAATTGCAAGAAGCCATACAATATTAATTATAATATTGATTATTAAATTTATAGAGACAGCCAACGGGATTTAATTTACTAAAAGGGAGCTATGGAAATCAAATGGGTGTGGAATCCCTCAAAGCAAAATAAATGGAAAGCCTACCAAAAGATGGCACCAAGAATGAGGAGAGAAAAGAGACAGCAGCTTCCCAAATATGCCGCTCAACTAATGTGTTTATTGACTAGGTCTGTTAGTAGAATTTTGTTCCAATAGAGATTACATGTAGGATATGATTGCACACTGGCCTATTGTGGTTAAAAACCACTCAGACACACAAAACCAAGAGAGACCATTCATAACAATAACTATCTTGGCACTAGGACCAATCACAAGCTTGGATCTGTTTCTGCAGCTGCCACCCATTGGTGTTGGCTCTCCTCCTTTTGACTACACAGTGTAAATCCAATCCTTTTTTTTTTTTTAAGCCTGGCAGCTATTTGAATATTTGAAAAACAATGATCGTGGAGTCCCTGAGTCATTTCTTCTTCAGATGAAACATTATCAGCCTTTTACTCTTTTTTTTTTTTCTCCTAGGATATAATTAGAGATTTTTGCTGCCGATTTCACATGGGGATTTTCTTACCAGGGCAGAGAGGAGTGGGATCACTGCTTTCTTTAAGGGATCTAAAATTACAACCTAGAGCCACATTAATGGTTTCTGTAGGCAGTCTTGATAGACACTGAGTTTCATTAAAACTCCAGGTCCATCCACCTGTGCTATTTATGTCCTAGATTTTCCTCTATTCTGTTCATTCACTTACTAGAGGCCTTCATTTGGAATTTAATATTAACTAAATACACTTTTACTGATGAGAAGACAGGCTTGGTGCTCAGAGAGAAGGGCATGGCAGTGACCCAGAGACGCTAGAGACAGCTCCCAACAAGGTCAGGACTACGGATTAAGTAAGTGAAACACTTAAAGAGAACAAGATTCAAATGGTCTCTTTCTCTCTCTCCACCCCTCAAATATGAAAGTGCAGCAGACGTAGAGTACGGTTCTGGACAGCATTTTTATCCGGTCTGTTTGATGGTTTTGCATAGGCTGAGAACATATCTCTTGTAGATTAGTGCAGGAATTGGCCATTTAAACCTTGTACAGAATGTAATTGTTAGAAAAATTATATATTCTGCTCAAAGGACTATTTATACATATACACTCATATTTAATAAATGGTAATTATATGACGTGTTGCCATATTGAGAGAATTAAGAATATTAACACTAGATTTAAAGTGGCAGTGATGGTTCATGCATGTGATCCTAGCACCTAGATGGCAGAGGCAGGAGGGTCATAGTCTAGAAGTGTGCATGCTTATGGTTTCCTTTGGTCCCGGGATCCTTGTCCAATTTTTTTCTAGATGAGATTTTGACAACTATGGAGATGCAGTTTAGAATATTACACGACTCACCAGTTACAAGCTCCAATAGGAAAGACCTACACAGAAAATTTGGAGAAAACAGAGCTTCAGCTATGATTGTGTAACTAAACCTCAGACATCAAAGGAGGTGACTTAAAAGGAAATGATCCCTAGAAGACAGCAGAAAAACCCTTTCCAGGAAACAAGAAGAGAAATGAAGAGGAGAGGATGGAAGAAGAAGAAGGAGAAGAGGAGGAGGAGGAGGAGGGAGAGGGGAGAGGAGGAGGAGGGGGAGGAAGAGAGAGAGAGAGCGCACCATGATGGGTTGAAAATAAGCCTTGACCCTTAGGCTGGGTTGTAATGTCCAGCTTAAAGCGATTCTACTTGAGGAAGTCTCCATTTGAGTGCCCTCAGTGAAAGGGATCCAGGAAGGTAAGTGAAATAGGGTTACTAATTGGGGGTTCAGTTTAGGACCCACTTAGTTATAAGGAGGTACTCAAAATCTGCAACATATGTAAACACAAAAATGTAACAAGAATAGTCACCCTTGATGGGAGTGGCTTTGGAGAAAGGAGAGAACTATTGTCACCTTGATTTTCAGAATATAATTGCATAATCTGAAATGGCATTAAAATTACGTGTGAAAAGTCCAAAAGCCTTAGATAGCTAAATTATAAAACATGGGGACTAGAGATATCACGATTCAGTGGTTGAATGTTTGCCTAGCATGTGCAAGGCCTTGATTTTGATTCCCAGTACCACAACTAAAATGTAAAATACAATTAAATATGAATAAAGAAATGAGGAATATGAATAAAGAAATGTTTTTGGCTCCCAAAGGGAAGAACTGTTAGTAATTTAGTATAAATCCACTCCAAAGTATTATGTCTTAAAAACCTTCTCCTTTTCCCTCTTCTCCCTCCCTCTCTCGCTCTCCTTCTCCTTTTTCTTTCTCTCTCTCTTCTTCCTCTCCCTCTTCTCCCTTCCTCTCTCCCCCTTCTCCCTCCTCCTTTCCTTCTCCCTCCTGTAGCCTCCTGAGTATCTAGGATTAGAAGTGTGAGCCTCTGGCAACCAGCTGGTTGATCTTACAAAGGTGTGGACCCTATAGTTACCTTTTCCTTGGATCTCTTTCCTGTCTTATAGGCTATCTTATTGTTTAGAAATGTTAAAGAATACATGAGAATGAGAACAGATTTTAAAAGCCCACGTGTTCGTGAAATGACTTATTTTTTCCATTCCAGATTGAGTCTGGTTTGTAATCATGGTTCCCTCCAGGCTCCATCACCCCTTTACTCTTCTGTTCTCACACCCACTTTGTTATTGAGATTGCGGAAGCCAATTGGAACCTCATTCTTGGAGCTGGTTTTTTTTTTTTTCAGTTTTGATTTTGTGTTTTTATATTTCTGCAAGTGTTCAGAAACTTCCGTTATCTAAAATCCATGGGGGCTGACAGTGTGCTTTCGCTTTCTTGCAAATGTTCTTTCCATCTCAAGCCTGGACACTCTCTTTTTTCTTCTTTTCTTTCTTTTTTCAGTGCTCATCTTGGGGCTTGAACTCAAGGCCTCGGTACTCACTGTCCATGAGCTTTTGTTTTTTTCTCTCTCAAGGCTAACACTTTACCACTTGAGCCACAGTTCCACTCCTGTCCTTTTGGAAGTTAACTGTTGATAAAAGTCTCCTGGACTTTCATGCATGGGCTCGTTTCCAAACACAGTCCTCAGTTCTCAGCCTCCTGAGGAGCTGAGATGATAGCACTTGAGACTTTTAAAGAAGAGATCTGGGAAATACATTAGTTTGGTCATACTCTTCTTTGTTCTTTCCCTCTGGAACATTTACCAGCTAACCACTAGATGTTCAGGATTGATGGGTAAGTTTTAATATTATCTCTTGTTTTCCATTTGTTTGTCTTTTTCTTCTTTTCTGTTTTCTCAATGTATGTTATTGAGGCATAACTGAAAACAATAACTTGCATACCCTTCAAGCATGGTATGGTAAATTTTGAGTTATATAATAAACCAATGAAATCATCCCCACCCCTCAAGGAAGTTCTCCTGTCTTTCCTAATCCTGCTTACCTCTTCTCCCCACACAACCCTTGAGCCATTGTCTTTCACTGTAGATAATTTGTATTTCATACTTACATACGAGGGATTAGAGTATATGTTTTCTTTCTCTTTTTTTTTGTTTTTGACTTGGCAAAATTTTCTATGATTCATCCTTGATGTTGTGGGCATCCCTAGATATATTCCTTTTAATTATTGGACATGCTACAGTGTATTTATCCAGGCATTGTTGATGAACATTTGAAATGTTTCCAGTTTGGGGCAACTTCAAATAAAACTGCCATGAATACTTTTGTACAAATCTTTGCATGGACATATGCTTTCTCTTGAACAGATATCTAGATGGAGAATGACTGTGTCATATGGTAGCTGTATGTTTAACTTTTTATGAACCTGCCAAACTGTTTCCAGAGTGTGGGAGCTATTTCCATCCTTCCTAACAAATGGTTTGTTTCAACAATCATATCTTCAAAATTTCAATAAATCTTCCTTATTCTTGGATTTCTCTCTCTGTTTTCTTTCAATAGCAGCCTTTGTTTAACGAGCTCTCCACTGGGATGCCAAAAGCAACAAGGACAGTTGATCACAGGCTGGAACGTTTAAAATCAGGAGCTCAAATGCATCCTTTACTCTTTGTTTGTTTGCTCAGGTATCAGTGATAGTACTTAAAAGGTAACTAACACCCAAGTGGAGATTGCCATTAGCCAAATGAAAGCAACAGATGCTTAAAAGGTTTAGATTTATAGCCCAGGGGAGATTTGATGCAAGCATTACAAAGGGAAATATATTTAATATAGCCTAGACTGAGCTTTAAATTTAGTACTCAAACAATATTGAACTTAATTTGATCACTATTTAGTAATATAAGAATGCATTCAATTGAGCATATTTTGGTTGGGGGAGGAGTCTGAGTGCAAAAGGAAGAGGACTTAATATCTTGAATAGAACTCATTCCCTGTCCACTTCTCTGTCCCCAAATTAGTAACAGTGGATGCAAAGAAGAGAAAGAAATAGAATTGGTATTTATTATTTTAGCAAGTATATCTACTATGCGTCATATTTTCTATTGAAATCTAAACAAAACATGCAGAAAAGAAATTAGATTACTTAGTTACTAGATATTACTAGAAAATGCCATTTTTCATTGCTGTTGACTGTGGGACATCAACTCAGGCATGGGCACTGTCCCTGAGGTTTTTTTTTTTTTGCTCAAGGATAGTGCTCTACCACTTTGAGCCACAGTTCAACTTCCAGTTTTTGAGTGGTTAATTGGAGATGAGAATCTCATGGAGACTTTTCTGCTGGGCTGGCTCTAAACCACAGTCCTCAAATCTCAGGCCTCCTGAGTGGCTAGAATTAGAGGCATGAGTCACTGCACCCAGCTAGAAAACAACATTTTAAACATTAGTTTTTGCAGTATTTAAGAAAAAAATCATTAAAATTCATTTTCATTTCTTAATTATTTTAGTTTAGTTTCCGAGGCAGTCTTACTTTGTTGCTCAAACTGGCCTGTTATTTATAATCATTATGGGACTCAGGTTGTCCTCTGATTGGAGATGATCTTGGTCCAGTCATCCATGTGCTGGGACAGCAGGCATGTACTATCACACCCAGCTATAACATAACAATTGAAGAAGCATGTTGCATTTAGAGTAACACAATTCCTAAGCTTCCAAGTTTAGGAATTTCCATTTGAAATTTATCGTTTCAAATAAAAAAAATTATACTCCTACAAATCATTGTTCTAGAGTTGATTGAGGTTTAACTTTCTAAATCCTCAAGAGATATCCCATAATTCTTCAATACCTTCTTCTGAAAATAATATGACCTATCATACCATGTTAACTATTTCTTTTCATCCATAAGAGCAAGTAAATAATTAAGTCAAAAGAAATTCTGCATTAAGAAAAAGAATTACTAGGGAGATAACAATGAGAGATGCTAGTCTAGATGAAAAATTCCTCGTTCATTTTTTTTACAGTCATCAATGACTATCTGATGCACAGATACACATCAAAATTTTATACACATCAACATTTAAGAACTACTAATACAAGGGATTCACAGCAAGTTGACCAACTACAATTTATCCATGAAGAGATCTATTGAGCTGGGTGCAATGGCTCACACCTGTAATCCTACCTACTCAGGAGGCCGAGAGCTGAGAATCGTGGTTCAAAGCCAGCCCAGCCACTGAAGAATGCAAAACTCTTCTCTCCAATTAATTACTAGGAAAAGGGAAATGTGGCTGTGGCTCTGGGGTAGGGCAGTAGCTTTGATCTGAAGAGCTCAGGGACAGCACCCAAGCCCAGAGTTCAAGCCCCATGACCCACAAAAAAATCTGAGATCTATTGAGACTCTACTTTTATACAAATAATTATGGTCAACATTCTTGTATTAGATGAATATAAGCAATAAAGCTTTAGTGACCCTCATAGAATTTGTGCTGTGAGTTGGGCCCATGTATTTATAGCTACATAGTCTAGAGCTATGACTGGCTTATTTTTTGTTATCTAACTTGGATTATAATTTTTTGTCATAGAAATTAATTTCCTTCATATATATATATATGAGTGCTTCCAAAAGTTTCTTCCTGCTTTCCATATAACTGGAGACATGGACTACAGATCATATATTTATGTTATTTAAAAAAGTTTATGGCATTTTTTAACCTTTGTGTGAAAATTGTTATGGTGATATCACTTTTCATTATCATGGAAACATTTAGCTGTGGGGAGGAAAAGTTGTAAATACAATCAAGTGCTCCTACTTAGAACAAATTAATACACTTCTTAGTTATGAATAAGAATGCTTAGTGACAGGATCTTATATTCCTAGCAAGCAGTACTTGTTGATTATTTTGTGTTAAATTGGGGCATATATTTAGAAGCTATGTTCACTCTTCCATGCTGACATCCCAAGATCATGCTATATTATAGTTGTTACTGATCAGATGGTTGGGGTCCTTTTCTTTACCCAGGTAGAAATTATGGTTATGTCAGGAGAACCTTTAGTATTGGCAACTCCTGGATCTCTGAGTGTATAAGGCCTGCAGAGGGACTGGGATGGCAGACCCAAAGATGTATAGTTCCAGATCCAGAGAGGTAGGGGCCGATGGCTCCAGGCCTTACAAGCAGAGATTTACAGTCCTTGGCATTCAGGTTGCAGGCTTCCTGCTCTAAACGTCTGTCACCAGCAGCACTGACACTTGGCAGCTACTGTCAACCTCAGCTTCCAGTCATGGTGGGCAGGGGTAGCAGGCAACAGGCAATACTTGATAGTACAAAAGAACTTGAAGATGTGGGATGTCCTCAGCCCTATAATGGCTAGTATTATAGCATTTGGCCCAAAGTGTTTTGGGACCGTTGGCCCTTAAGGCTTTGCATACTGAGGGACCCTTCTAGTGACCAAGGCCCCAAATGCTTTGTCTTCGGTTCTTTACAGCCCTTATTGTCTGCATTGTTTCTATCCAGTAGCTCTCTGGAACTCTTCAGCTGTCCCCTTGCTGCCATCCACCACTATGGTTGACCTTACCACTGCTGCTACCTACCCTCTTTGTATTACTCTACCAATGATGAAAATCAAAAGTAGGCACAAAAAAAACTCCTGGAGACAAAGTTTTTATTGGGCCCAAATACTGGAACACTTGGAGATAGCCTCCTTGGGTGGGTATCACTCAGCTTGCTCAAAAAACGATCTAGTAGCTGTTTATATAGCCAGTAAAGGAGGCACGGCATGGGGGTTTGCACCAATCATGGCAGAGCTTTCTGCAAGAGTAAGTCTGTGTTTGTAGCAATTGTGGGCCTTCTGTTGGAATACTAATATTAATATTGGATGTACTCCCCCTCTGGCCTGAGCAGAAGTAACTCTAAGGTGGTGTAGCATTTGCTAAGGCATTGATGACAAGAAGTGTGGTGCAAGCTGTTGTGAAAGCATCATAGATGGGGTGGTGCCTTCTGCAGCTGGAGTTGTGCTTTGGCAGCAAGCAGATGTAGTTGTCATGCAGCTTCTTCATGGTGTTCATGAAGTGATCAGAACAGTTGTTGTTGTCATGAGGGCAGGCTGGCTGGATGTCTTCCACTTAAGGGAGCCAGATCATTAGGGAAATTATCTGAAAGCAGTCAATTAGGGAGTCAAATTGCCCCAGCACTCAACATCTTAAAGCTAATTTAAAAGAAAACTAACCTTAAAAGAGATGCTTACGATAATGGTTTAACAGTATTTAACAGAGGTTTAACAATGCTTAACTTGTGCCCCAATCTACTAGATAGAATTGGGTTCCTCTAATCTGTTTCAGTGGGGTAGGGTTGATGGTAGAGTACTTTCTTTGCATGTGTAAGTCCCTGGGTTCTATCTCTAGAAAGAATTTGCTATAAAAAATTAAACTAAATAAAACTGCAGTGTACTACTTCATACTGTTAGCCAATAGCAATGACCTCATGAACAGTAAGAATCTTATAGCAAGATTGTATAGGAAGAAGAGCATGAAATTGATGGAAGAAAGGGAAGGAAGTGTAGGTATAAAAGCCTTAAAAGATGTAAGAGAAAAGTAAGTTAGCAGCTATATATTCAAACTCTCTATTCTTTGGTTGACCCAGTACTTCTTTATAAAAATAAAAACATATACACGAAACCAACGAACAAATTATTACTGTTCTCTTCCCACCAGGAACCTAAGTTATCTCACCAAGTATCTACTAAATAATCTTTAGTAGCCCTTGCCTGAACATTACCATATCATGTCTGAAGCTCTAAGACTATGCTGTCCAATAAAGTAGGCATTAGCCATATGCAGCTCTTTAATTTCAAATGAAACAAAATTAAATAAAACTAAAAATTCAATCCACACTACAGTGCAAGTGCTCAATGGACTGGTGTGATGAGTGGTCACCATGCAGGTATGAATCCAGACTACCTTCCTTGCTACAAATCATTCTTTTCAATGTTTGTGGTCCAAAGCAACTGCAGTTAAGTGTTGAGTTAGGCAAGTTCTTGGCAAAGAGAAGAGAGACACTCGCAGATCCCTGTCATAGCTTGAGTTTTTCTACCCAGAACTTTCTTCTGAGAACTATCTTCCTTCCCCAAGTCATTAATATTCTATGTTTTTGTTAATTTGGCTTGGCATCTGGCCTCCTGATTGGTCTGGAGAAGGGTATCTCAAAATGAGATAATACCCAACTTTTTTTTTTTCTTGAAAATATTCAAGGTCTTTATCACTTGGTATTGGGATTACAAATTGTCTTCTTTTCCTCTTTTTTATGTATCTTCCTCTTTTTTATTAAAGAATTTATTAACACTGATTTTTACATCATATTTCAAATGACATGTTCAACAAACAAGTGTTCAAAAAGGGAATCTCTATATACAATCACTGGCACTTAGTTTTTAGAACATAATCAAAATTAGGCTAAGGGTTTGTATATCATAGATACATATTAATTTATGAAATAAAACATGTCTATAGAGTCATAGGTTTTTATGTCTATGTAGTTATGTTTGTATTTCCAATACCATGTCCATAGCGTTGGGTATGCAAATATTGAGTCCTTGCTGTTTGGATCTAATAGCCACATATTAAGGATACCATGCACCTTTTGTTCCTTTGGTCTTGACTCAACATGATTTGCTCTAGATTCATCCAGTTCCCTGCAAATGCCATTGTTTTTATCTTGTCTGTTGGCTATGTAGAATTCCGTTGTGTGTGTGTATATATATATAGATATATATATATCTATATATATATCACATTTTCTGTATCCATTCATCTGCAGTAGGGCATCTGGATGTTTCCATTGCCTGGCTATTGTGAATAGTGTAGAGACTTTTTTTTTTTTTAAGAATGTATGGACTTTGGGCTTCTGATTGGGTCTGAGGACTGATATGAACCTCCAAAGATCTTGAGAATCAGGTAGCTTCCTCCTAAGAGACACATTATCAATCTCAGTGCAATCTGCTCTGGGCAGTAGCTCTCCCTTGGGACCTCTCCTTTTTCAGCTGGAAATCTGCTTTTTTTTTCTTCCTTCAGTGAATTTGCTGTTTTGTTTTACTTCCTTTGTCTGTGGACTCACTCTTTGACAAAAACAAACACATAAAAAACTCCAAGGAAATAAAAACAAAGTAAAAATAAATGCTTCCCCTTCTCCTACCTGTCCCCCAGATCCAAGTGTTTTAGTTTATTGCATTGCAATTTGATTTCTGCATCGGTTTGGTGGGAACAAAGTACACCCAAATAACAGTAGCTGCTAAAGAAAGTCAGAAGCTATTTGAAATGCTGGGAAGTTGACTAATCCATATGGTATCCAACATTAGTTTAATACAAATTTTCCAACTAGTATTTGGAGACCATATATATAATAAATATATATATATAGCCTACATAATATGTAGTATATATAACATATAGCATATGCATACTACTACATATTATACACACACACACACACACACACACATATATATATATATATATATATATTTTTTTTTTTTACCGCATTCCTGGGGCTTTCTTTTTTTTTTTTTTTGCCAGTCCTGAGCTTGAGCTCAGGGCCTGAGCACTGTCCTTGGACTTTCTCAAGGCTAGAGCTCTACCACTTGAGCCTCAGCCCCACTTCTGGCTTTTTTCTATATGTGGTACCGAGGAATCGAACCCGGGTCTTCATGCATGCTAGGCAAGCACTTTAACCACTAGGCCAAACTCCCGGCCCCATCCTGGGGCTTTCTTGAACTCAGTGCCTGAGCATTTTCATTGGGCTTTTCCCTTAAGGCTAGTACTCTGCCTCTTGAGCCACAGAACCACTTCTGACTTTTCTATGTATGTGGTACCAAGGAATCAAACCCTGGTCTTTGTGCATACTAGGCGACCACTTTACCACTAGGCCAGACTACTGGCCTACATATCATGTTTAAGGACAATAACTAGGAGGAATTATGCATTTTAAGTTAAGGGGAAAATGTAACTAAATACTGACTATTCTTGGTCCTAGTTCCCAGAGTGGACAAATTTGTGGCTCAAATTCACTGTTTACTCCCACCCTCATTTTCCAAACAAAGGATGGTGATTTTTACCTGTGTTATTCAAGTTCACACTACCTTATAGTATATGCAGTTACTAGTATAATTGATGATGAAAGGATGAGCAAGTTTTTTCTAGTTTTCATCATGAAGGTTTGTTTTTTTTTTTTGTGGGTCACGGGGCTTGAACTTGCCCCATAAAGTTTTTAAAAAGGTTAAACAGTTGGATTATTTAAGAGTCAGCCAAACCATGAACTGTGGTTTTGAGTTCAAACCAATGTCTTAGAGTTCAAGCTTGTCTTAAATGAAGTTGTGAGGCAGAAAATGTCATTAGTTAAACATATTTTACTAGCATCCCACACAAGCCTCCACTCACCTCCCCACACATAGTTCCTAGATCAAATCGGCAGCATTTTAATATTTAATGGGTAAAAAATATATATTGTTTGATCCTTTAATAACAGTCCTGGTTTGTAGTCAGCTTTCAGCCCAGTGCTTGGCTGAACAGATTTTTTCACTGAAGTAATAAAAAGGTGTTTTTTTTTTTTAATATTTGTCTGTTGAACATTAATGGTGACTGAAGGACAGGTTACATAAAAGCAATAAAAGATAGTTTCTGCTCTAGATTGCAATCCAACCTCACTTACATAAGCACAAAATATTTCCTTCCTTGTGTCAGTCCCTCCAGCTCTGTGGCTGGAGAAGTTAGCATTTTCTCCCCAGGGAAGAATCTCTAACTTCCCATAGTCCTTAATCTAGATTACAGCCTTAATTGTCGCCAGCCCTTCAAGTACCAAATGAACTACAGATTTGGGCAGAAGAGGGGCAGGCAGGAAGTACCTCAAGTCAAAACGCAGAGCCAATTGTTGCTGGTGTTCTGGGTTTAGGTGGCCTGTGACTGTTCCCAGTGCTCATGGGTTTGCAAAAGAAAATAATAATAATAATAATAATAATAATAATGTTTTTAAAATGTGCATGTGACCCTCTGCCAAAATGTCAGTCCAACTCCCTAGCTTTCTGTGGCCTCAGCTGTGTGTATGCAATATGAAGACAAAATTTAAACTCCTATTTCCAAAGAGGGCATCAAGGTCAGGGTGCTTCTAAGCCTCATTGGGAGTGAGGCCTGTTGGTGCGTGTGTGTGAGTGTGTGCGCGCGCGTCCGTGTGAGCGTGTGTGTGCGTGTATGTGCGCGTGTGTGTGCGCGCGAGTGCGTATGTGTATGTGTGCGTGCGCACGCGCGCGCGCGCGTGTGTGTGCGTGCGTATGTGTGTGCGCGTGCGTGTGTGCGCGTGTGTGCGCGCGCGTGTGTGTATGTGCGCGTGTGTGTACGCGCGCACGTGTGTATGTGCGCGTGTGTGTGTGTGTGCGCGTGTGTGTGCGCGCGTGTGTGTGCGCGCGTGCGTGTGTGCGTGTGTGTGTGTGTGTGTGTGTGTGTGTGTGTGAGGTGGGGAGGGAGGGAGGCCGGCAGGCGCGTGGATGTCCTCAGGATCCCTCTCTCCTGCTGGTTTGGCCGGCGGTCTCCTGGCCTCACCGCACAGACCTGAGGCAAAACCGAAGCCCGGAGCCCTTCCGGTGACCAGGTCCCAGGAGAAGGGCCGGGAGAAGGGCAGAGCCTGGAGCCCGGCTCCCAGGAGCCGAGCGCTGTCCAGGGTGCTGACCGCCTCCCCGGCCTCCCGCACCAGGGCCGCGCCCCCGCCGCTGCTCCTGGGCCAGGGACCCGCACCGGGTTTGAATCCCCACGCTGGGCGCCGGGCGCCGGGCGCGGCGGGGCGGGCGCGGCGGGCGGGGCGGCGTCACGTGCCGCCCGCGCCCCCGGAAGGTTCCATTTCTTCCCCGGCGCGCGCGCACGCGGGGCCGCCCGGGCCCCTCCCGCCCCGCGCGCTGCTCGGCCTCCCGCGGGGCCCCGCCGCCCGCCGCTCCCCGCGCGCCCCGCCCGGGCCCCCGAGCCCGCGGCCCCGGCGCGGCCTCTCTCCCCGCCCCCCCCCGCCCCGCCGTCCACTTGGTGCGGTCCATGGCGAGCGCATCATGGCGATTGAAGGTAAGTGGAGGCCGGCGCGGGGAGACGCGGGGAGCGGCGGGGAGGGGCGCCCGGCCGCGGGGGGCACCGCGGGGCCCCGAGGCCGAGGCGCACGCGGGGCGGCCCGGGGTCCCAGGCGCACGGGGGTCCGCGCCGCGCCCGGGGAGGCGGCGGGCGGAGCGGCGCCGGGGACGCGGAACTTGGGTGGAGAGCGTCGGCCCAGGCGCGGCTTCCCGCGGCCTCGGCCCCGCCGCGGCCCCCGGACCCGAGCCCCCGAGGGGCCGCGCCCTTCCCTCAGCGGCCGTCCCGGCTCCCCGCTGGTCCACTCTGCACGCTCCCTGCGTGGCCGGGCTGGGGGCGCCTGGAGATGAGGGGTGAAGTGGATTTTCCCAAACGTTCCTCCTGCACCCAGACAAACCCCCGAATGCTGAAAACTGCTGCTGTCGAAGAAGTACGTCCATCTTTACAACACTCACACACTCATGCACACTCTCACACTCACACACACGGCCACACACTCACTCACACGCTCACACAGTCCTACACACTCCTACACACTCACACACTGTCACACACACACACGCACTCACACACTCATACACTCACACACTGTCACACACACACACTCACACATACACTGTCACACACACACTGTCACTCACGCACACAGTCACACACACACTCTCACACTCACACACACGGCCACACACTCACACGCTCACACAGTCTTACACACTCATACACACTCACACTCACTCACACACTGTCACACACACGCACTCACACATACTCACTGTCACATACACCCATAACACACACAGTCATACACACTCACACGCTCACACAGTCATACACACTCCTACACACTCCTACACACTCACACTCACTCACACTGTCACACACAAGCACTCACACACTCGTACACTCACACACTGTCACACTCACAGTCACACACACTGTCACTCACACACACATGGTCACGCACACTGTCACATACACTCATAACACACAGTCTCACACGCTCACACAGTCTCACACGCTCACACAGTCACACATACTCACACTGTCACACTCCTACACACACACCGGTATCTTGACAATACCAGTGCTTCACTGCCTTACTGCGTTTTCAAAAAGTAGCTTAGCAAGTGTTAAGTTCCTCGACGAGGTAGGTGGCACTAATGTGTCTTTTTTTTTTCTCTTCTTGTTCCAAAAAATTCTGGAACTGGAATGAAGTGTCTATATTTTGCCCTTTTTTTTTTTTGGAGGAGGATGTTGTGACAAATAATATCACACATCCCGGGTATTTCTATGAAAAACTACAGCATCGTGTAGTCCTTGTCTCTTAAGTACGTTTGTAAACCCTCCGTGTGTGTGTGTGTGTATCTGTGCAGACATGCAAGTTACCAAGAGCTGTATATCTCATTTGTCTGTGCTGAATGTGTGTTCCTCCAAGTACAACTTTTCAGAGTTGTTCCCATCCAGGTGATCTGTCACTGGGGGTTTCTGAACCACACATTGATTCATCTCATTTAAGAGACTGAGCACCTATTATATACACAAGATACACATTAAGGAAGTTGTAAATATCTAGCTAAGGTGACAGGGAATAATATCTGCCTACGAATCTTTGATATTTCTGTTACCCATTGTCTTTTCCTCATGATGTTTGATTCTAGGGTTTAAAAATCTAGAAACCACACTACACTGATTATGTAGTGTATTTTATTTTTCAGGACAATTTATGTAGTGTATTTTACTTTCCAGACTAATACATAAAGTGGTAAGTGTGTTTCTTGTAAGTTGGTAAAGGTGAAAGCATGTATGCAGGATGCAAGGAAGAATTAGATAACATTCCAGTTTGGTCCTAACACTAGTAACTGAACTATTTTACAGTTTGCTCAATATGTCCATTCTTTTCTGAGGCAGTTCAGTGTTATTGATTCCTTTCTTATGTCAACTGTTGATATTTTGCTCTGCCTACTACATGTATGTTTAAAGAATTAAGATTTTTCATAATCCTTCTAGAAATTCTTCCAGGATTTTTTTGTTGTTGTTGTTTTGCTTTTCTTTTTTGTTTTAAATTTGAACGCACACCATTTGCTTACAAAAATATGTCTTTTTGGCAGTTTTGAGATTTGAACTCAGGACTTCATTCTTGCCAGGCATGCATGCAGTCTTTTTTTTTTTTGCCAGTCCTGGACTTGAGTTCAGGGCCTCAGCATTGTCCTTGGACTTTCTCAAGGCTAGAGCTCTACCACTTGAGCCTCAGCACCACTTCCGCCTTTTTTCTATGTATGTGATACCGAGGAATCGAACCCGGGTCTCCATGCATGCTAGGCAAGCACTTTAACCACTAGGCCAAACTCCCGGCCCTATGCATGCAGTCTTGACCACACACTCCACGAAAGTGCCTTGCTTCCAGTCTCATTTCCTTGTCAGTCAGACATAGAACTGATGATTGTGACCTTTGATAGAAGGAAAGATGATAGTGTTACTGCACTGAACTGATGTAATTACTCGGGTGAAGAAGTTGGCCTGATGCTAAGGAAAGGTGAACTTTCAAAAAGGTATTTTGAAAGGTTGAATAGATTACAGATATTTTTGTTACTCTAGCTGTCTGGTGATACCAGCCTGGTAGTTCTACCTAGCTGGTCAAGACACGTCTTTATTGTCTAAAACAGTAAATCTACTAGTAGGGGCCTCTGTCAGTCTGACATTGACATTTCCTGGCTTAGAAGTTTTCTCTTACTGCATACTTCTTAGTCTTCATCTGCCTGGCCCAATGTGCTTTGCTTTGTGTTTTGAATCTTTTCTGTGTAATTTGTCTACTTTACACCTACTCTACACATTGAACTACTTTGTAATCAGTCATTTGTAAACCTGTTTTTCTAGTCTGATTGTAAATTCCTAGAGGATAATGTCTTTACTTATTTTTTATATTCCTTAGATTTTGTGTAGCAACTGAGTTTGTCTTATCATCTTTATTTCTGAATTGTTTCATGGAATTCTGTTCATTATCTTCAGTCCATAAAAATGTTTGTGTGTGTATGAGTGTATAATTTATGTGTATAGCTAGCCAATAGTTTGCCACACACTTTCACATATGTTTTTAAAACCATTATTAGAATTCCAACATTCTCATTAAAGCCTGTTTTGGCCTTAAGATTTCTAAAATACAATTTGGATTTTCAGAAACTGTTTGTAATACTTTGTTAACAACAAAGCTGACAGAAATATGTTATTAGTTCTGAGTAAGAGCATCATACCCCTTTTCTGCTGTCTTTTGTTGTTAGAGAAATCAATATTGTGTATGTAGAGGATAATATAATTAGACATTACACCTATCCAACGAGAGAGAGCAGAAAGAAGTAACTTATTGAATATTTTATGTATGGAGAAATTATAGTTCAGTTTAATTTTAAAAGTTATACTTTGACTTATGGCAGAGATAACATTAATAGTGTTTTATAGCCATTTAAGATATTTGCATATTTAGGTAGGTTTACTTAGAGACACACTTTTGAGTTGATAGTTTATTCGACTTTCTTTTTCTAATTTCTACAAAATTAGAAGCAAGTAGCAACGTGAGAGAGTTTTCATTTCTAGTGTCATAAGGCAATAAGTAATAGATGCAGTAGTTAATGCCAGTGGGGAAAACAGAAAACAAGAATTGGCTTGATTTATACAACTTGATGAGTAATACTGATTGCAATTACTTCAAAAAGATTATGTTGATCAGTAGAAACCTTGGACTCTTCTAGCAGAGATTTGCAAAACCTAGATACATAAGGCCATACAGTATGATGATAAATGAAAGGACCTCTAGGATATAAAAACAAAAGCCATATAATAAGTGATTGTTGTCCTTAATATACTATGGTATCTCTCATCTCTTTTGCTGTCCCTTGGTTATCTCATATTGTTACAGTTTCACTTTGTTATCTGATATATTGGATAAATGCTTATTTAGTTATTTGAAATTGGATAGGGAAGGGGGGAAAACAAGATGAGGGGTGGGGGTGGGGGAGAGGGAAATAGGGACCAAGACATGAGAAAGGGTATCAATGTATGTGAATTAATGCACCTTCTATCTGGTGAATATAATGTAACCCTTCTATTAATTACAATAAAAATATATGGAAAAAAGAGTATGTCATTGTACAATATATCCATAGTAGGATAGCAGATTTTCTTCTTAAATTTGATTTTTCTTTAGATGAATACTTCTTCCTCTGGCATTTAATAATGAGAAAGTGCAGATATATGTAAGATTGAACAAACTGCCCTAAATAAAACATTAAAAAATTTTGAGTAATATGATGACATGCATATTTTATGTGCATGTAAATTATATACTAACATAATATATAGTAATATCTTAATTAATTGAAACCTAACAAATTAAAGTTCCTGTTTGACTATTTTTAGAAGGATGTATCATTAGGAATTTATTTGCAAATAAATTTTCAAGAGCCATATACATATTTTGAAATTTTTCTTATTTTTCACATTTTTGGACTATAGTATTTTGAGTTATCCTTAAATAGATATTAATAGATATTAATGAAGTATTGAGTTGTCTTTACATTGAACTTACTAATGGGATGGTGCACATTTTCTAGTTTTAAAAAGTTTATCTGGTATGGTCAAAGGATTTTCTTCTTTTTTTAGTGTAATTAATAGAAGGCTTACATTATATTCACCAGATAGAAGGTGCATTACTTCACAGACATTGATACCCCTTCTTATGTTTTTGTCCCCATTTCCCTCCTTCAAAGGATTTCATTCTATATTGTTTAACTGTAAAATTCAATTTAGTGGAGCATTTTGTATAAGTAGGTATGTGTTTTCTGAGTGATTTATTCTGTCATGGTAATGAGTTTTTCATAGTCCAAACATAATAAAAACCGAATTAAAAAGTGACTCAACAGTTGGAAAGTGTATCCATTCATGAACAGTAAATTTGATTTTACATAATAAAATTTATACCTCCTAGAATAGTTATTGAATCAAAAAAAGAAAAGTTATTGAATCAAATGCATTGGATGAAATAATGCACTGAAAATGCTTTACAAATAATTAAGTACTGTAAGATAAGCTCTTGTTCAGTCTGTGTGATGAAGTTATATTGGTGTATATATGTGTCCCAAAGTTTAGTCCTTCTAGTATACAGGAATATTATAGACCAAATGAGTTTGTAAAACGATAGAGAAGACTTTCAGATTATTTTAATTCTGTAGCAATTGCATAGCAGCAACCAAAACCAGTTTGGGAGGATAACACCCAGAGAGTTGGAGACTTAAAAAAAAAAAATTGTGTGGCGCCTTGGCTCAAGGGGCAGGGCGGTAACCTTGAGTTGAAGAGCTCAGGAACAATGCCCAGGCCCAGAATTCCACGTCCCACAAACAACAACAACAACAAAAAATTGTGTGTCTACTTATCTATGTACTATCCACCTACCTACCTACCTACCTACCTACCTACCTACCTACCTGTCTAGTAGTACTATGGTCTTACTTGCTAGTAAGAATGCTGCTTCTTAAGGCAGATGCCTTCAGCCCTTTTAGGAATTCATTGTTTGTTTGTTTGTTTCTTTCTTTCTTTCTTTCTTTCTTTCTTTCTTTTTTCCTTTTTTTTTTTTTTTTTTTTTGCCAGTCCTGGGCTTGAGCTCAGGGCCTGAGCACTGTCGTTGGACTTTCTCAAGGTTAGAGCTCTACCACTTGAGCCTCAGCACCATTTTCTGCTTTTTCTAGGTATGTGGTACCAAGGAATCGAACCCAGGCCTTCATGCATGCTAGGCAAGCATTCTACCACTAGGCCAAACTCCCGGCCCTGTTTATTTCTTTGTATTGAGTTTCATTGTTTTTCTCAGGGCTCCCCTTTAGATCATGATTCTCCTATGTATGCCTCCTACCTAGCGGGGGTTACAGATGTACGCTACCATGGCAGGCTTGTTTATTGAGATGGAGTCTTCTTAATTTTTTTCCCTGCCTCGACACAAAGTTAGATCCTCCGATCTCTTCCTACCAAGTAGCTGGCTGCTTTACGAAGGCATTTCTTCTTGGCTTTGCTGAGGGACTTGTGTTTAGAATCTGGGGCAGCCCTGCCCTTCACTCCTATTCCATAATCAGCATACAAAATGAAAGCTATTTTCTATCCTGTGGTTATTCTTATTGCTACTATACAAATGCTTTTAAGGGTTTTTTTCTCTTTTTTTCTTTTATCATAGATAACAAGAACAAAGTTTTCCTGTGCTAGGTTGCTGACTTTGATTGAAGTCTAGCTCAATTTTAAATCATGATTTTTTTTCTTGACACTGATTTAAATTAAGGCCCAAACCTCATATTGTTCCTTGAATAAATGGCTTAATGAGGAGCTAATCTATAATGTATCTGAAAGTTCAACCCCTCGAGCTTCAACTCTGAGTCTGGATGCTGTCCCTGAGCTCCTTTTGCTCAAAGCTAGCACTCTGGCACTTGAGCCACAGTGCCACTTCTGACTTTTTATGTAATTGATTGGAGATAAGCGTCTTACAGGCTTTCTTGCCTGGGCTGGCTTCAGATCTCAGCCTCCTGAGAAGGTAGGAGTACAGGTGTGAACCATCAGCACCTGTCTTGAAACTTGGAAGTCTCAATGGATTAAGTTAGGGTTAGGGGTGAAGCTCAATCGTTTACTTGCCTAGCATGCACAAAGAAGCCGTGGATTCAATCCCCAGTATCACAAAAACAGAGGTAAGTTGTTTGGTGGGGGGTGCTGAAAGAGGGGAAGTGACAACATCAACTAAAAATAAAGTTTCATCTTTTATTATGTGTAGATATCTACATAAGACTTAGCTATCACAGTGTAATTACTGTGAGTTAGATGTTAACTTTATGGCCTTGATTGCATTAATTGATGTATATGAGAAAAGAATCTTTAGATGAAATGAATTTTAAGACATTGATACAATAGCTTTTCAGTGTTTCATCAAGAAGAAATAAGTAGGATGTGATTGGAAGAGATGGGGGAGATTGATGGAAAGGCTGACAAGAATCAAGATACACTATGCTCACAATATCACTGGTGGGATTGAAATCCCTTAGTACAGCTACTTAAAATAAAATAAGAAAAGGAAGAAATAAATAGAGTTTATAAGTTGTGGGGATGTAGGCTAGTGGTCAGAATATGATAAGTAAAATTTGAAAATGATCCTTAAAAGAACTAAACCATGGGCTTAAGTCCGCTTTTGTATACCTGGATGTACTATAGTGGGACTATAATACTAGTACACGTTTGCCTTCTGTGAACGGGGGAAGATGTATGTTTTGTAAGGATTCCTTTTCCTTTAAATCACCCTGGTTACCTGGTACATTCACAGTTATGTTACATTCATGCACACACTGTTTCATTAGTATTATACATACATATATACTGAAAATAATCATGGTACATGTGTGTGAGTGCCGCAAATATCTGCTTTCTTCTATTCTCATTTGTGCCAACTGAACGGGTCTGTGCTAGTTTACATTATGTTCTGCACCTATATTTGATTACAGGAAAAGATGACAACTTTGCCTAACCTTGTCATTGCCATGTTGCTGAGGTGATAGTTTCAAGAGTAGTGTTATCTCCATTAGCCTTTGCAAATTCACTCTGTGTAAACTGCCTTTCAGCACAGAAAAATCATTTTACAATTTTTCATAAAATTGAAGAAAAAGCCATTTTTACTTCCTTAAGTATGTTAAACATACTGTCTGAATTTTTTTCTCCTGACAATTAATTAGTATCTTTGGGCATTTTTAGCCTTTAGTATCTCTGTTTATACTATGAAATGAGTTTTGTTTCTGAATTCTAATCTCTCTCTCTCTCCCTCTTTCTCTCTCTCTCTTTCTCTCTTTCTCTCTCTCTTTCTCTCTCTGTGAGTGCTAGTCTCTTTTGTTAGTTGTGTGATTAAAAAAAATATATTTGAGGGCCAGGTGTGTGGCCTAGTGATAGAGTGCTTACTTAGCATGCATGAAGCCCTGGATTTGATTCCTTGGTGCCACATATATAGAAAAAGCGGGAAGTGGTTCTGTGGGTCAAGTGGTACAGTGCTAGCCTGAATCTAACCCCCAGGACTGGCAAAAAATAATTATCAATTAATCAGTCAATCAGTTTGACTATATACTTAGATAACTTTTTATTTATGGTATTATGTCAGTCAATAGAGATCAATTTTTTGTTGTTGGTGGTCATTGTGCTTGAACTCTGGGCTTGGGCGTTGTCCCTGAGCTCTTCTGCTCAAGGATACTGCCCTACCCATTGAGTCACAGTGCCACTTCTGATTTTCTGGTAACTTATTGGGGATAAGTCTCATGGACTTTGTAGTGCTTGGGCTGGCTGTGAACCATGATCCTCAGATCTCAGCCTCCTGAGTAGCTAGAATAACAGGTGTGAGCCACTGTGCCTGGCTAGAGATTAATTTTATATTATAAAACAGTTTACTTCCATTGTCCTTCAGCAGGTTTTTTATTATTGTTAATGTAAGGTTGGCCATATATGATAAAGCTTAATCAATTTATATTACATAGGTGAAAGAATTTAGCTTTCACTACAGACATTAAAACATACAACCTAGTTAAAAACAAAATTCAAACTAATTCACAAATGTTTACTTCTAAAGAATATTCCTCAATGAGTATACAGGGGAAATACTTTTAAGAAGTATCTTATCAGGCCGGGAGTTTGACCTAGTGGTTAAAGTACTTGCCTAGCATGCACGAAGGCCTGGGTTCTATTCCTTGGTAATACAGACATATAGAAAAAAAAGCCAGAAGTGGTGCTGAGGCTCAAGTGGTAGAGCTCTAGCCTTGAGAAAGTCCAAGGACAGTGCTCAGGCCCTGAGCTCAAGCCCACGACTGGCAAAAAAAAAAAAAAAAAAAAAAAAAGTACCTTATCAAACATCATAGACTTCCATTTTTTATAATTATTCTTACTACTTGATTCTTCTAATGTCTTGAAAATCATTTCTTGTAACTTGGTAAGTGTCTAGTTTACCAAGTGGCACTTATTTGTCTCCTTAGTGTGAAAGATGTTCCATATACAGGTATATTTTTCATTATAGCTCTTCAGCAAGTGGTCCATGGTTACTTAGTTAAGGTCATGTTTTATATTGGGGTTTTCCTGAATAACAGTTCTTTTATAATCATAACTTTAGGTTTTTTTTTTGTCTCCTGATACTTAGGATTGGCTTATTCTGTTGATAATAAGGAGGTGATGGCACTATTAGCACCAAGAAAGGCTGTAGAGCTAACCTACTTTAGTGATAGAAAAATTATTTTCTAGTTTTTTTAGCTTAGATCACAGATGACCTACTTTTTAAAATGGACATCATGATTTTTTTCTTCTCACATAATTGCTGTAAGACATTTCTATTTCTTATAACTAGACTATTCACAATAACTTTTTATTTCTACCTAAAATGACAATCATTTAATATTTTTATTATGAAAAATTCAAAACAACTCACAGTATAATAATGTCATATATATATATGTACACACACAACACTCCCCAATTTTATTTGGCTTACATTAGAGACACATTTTTGAGTGAAAAAAATATATTTATATAGCGGCTAAGAAAATTATTCTTACCAGTATATATTTGTGTTATATAATGTGGCAGGTTTTTTTGCCAGTCCTGGAGCTTGAACTCAGGGCCTGAGCAGAGTCCTTGGGCTTTCTCAAGGCTAGAGCTTTACTACTTGAGCCACAACACCACTTCTGGCTTTTTCTATGTATGTGGTACTGAGGAATTGAACCCAGGTTTTCATGCATGCTAGGCAAGCACTATATCACTAATCTCCTGGCCCCTAATGTGGTGTTGTAATGCATAATATCATATTATGCATATGAAATATAAATCTGTTACTTCACCTACTTATTTTTTGTGGTAGAAACACTTAAATAAAAGTGATGTGTTAAGAATACAATGACCTGCTACTAACTATAGTTATCATGATGTTCAATAAAGCACAGAAACTGATTTATCCTGTGTGATGGAAACAGGACCACTTCCTCTCGTGTCCCTCACCCCGCCTCTGATAACAAGCATTCTGGTTCCTAGGACTAGAAGTTGACTGTTGCAGATTATATAGTTGAGATTGTATAGTATGTCATACTGTGCCAGGCTAGTACACTCAGTATCTTTTTCATATTCATTTATATTGTTGCAAAGAGTAGAACATCTTCTTAAAAGACTAATTTTTGGCTTATTAGGGTACAGCCCCCCAATATTAGGGTCCATGATCAAAGAAATGAGTCTGACACAAAAGTGGAAGTTAAATAGAGTTTTATTCCTCACCTAGCACTGAGAATCATACTGACCAATCAGGACCATCTCTAAGATGTGTGAGAGAGCGACCCCGCCTAATCTAACAGGCTACTTTTTTTTTTTTTTTTTGCCAGTCCTGGGCTATAGCTCAGGGGCTGAGCACTGTCCTTGGACTTTCTCAAGGTTAGAGCTCTACCATTTGAGCTTCAGCACCACTTCCAGCTTTTTTTCTATGCATGTGGTACCAAGGAATCGAACCCAGGTCTTTGTGCATGCTAGGCAAGCACTCTACCACTAGGCCAAACTCCCAGCCCTAACAGGCTACTTTTATAGGCCACCAGCCATGTAGTTGGGCTTGGCCATATCCAGGTGGCCAATGGAATCTCAACATACTTGAGTGATGGCTGAGGTGACCACTGAGAACTTTGCTGTTTGAGCTGACTTATCTCTGTGGGGCTTCTGGCTCTGCTGACAAAGGAAAGGGAGGGAGCTTCCTGGCAGGTGAAGGGGGTAGCGTGGGGGAGGAACTCTGGTAACTCTACCCGGTTAAGCTGCTCTTATCAGGGAATTTACAGCCCCCAGCTTGAGTCAACTACTCCTTTGTCATGAGACAGGAAATTCTTTTTTTTCCATATATTTTTTATTGTAATTAATAGAAGGGTTACATTATATTCACCAGATAGAAGGTGTATTAATTCACATACATTGATACCCTTTCTCATGTCTTGGTCCCCATTTCCCTCCCCCCCAACCCCACCCCTCATCTTGTTTTCCCCCTTTCCCTATCCAATTTCAAATAACTAAATACGCATTTATCCAATATATCAGGTAACAAAGTGAGATTCTGTAACAATATGAGATAACCAAGGGACAGCAAAAGAGATGAGAGGTAACATAGTACATTAAGGACAACAATCACTCATTATATGGCTTTTGTTTTTATATCCTAGAGGTCCTTTCATTTATCATCATACTATATGGCCTTATGTATCTAGGTTTTGCTCTATTATAAATCTCTGTTAGGAGAGCCCAAGGTTTCTACTGATTATGACAAATGAGGGAAACCATTGAGTCTATGTTCCATTGAGTCTGGCTCACTTCACTTAATATGATTTTTTCTAAGTCTTTCCATTTCCTTACAAATGTGGCGATGTTGTTCTTTCTGACAGCAGCATAGAATTCCATTGTGTATAAATACCACATCTTGTTGATCCATCCACTCATCAACTGAGGAACATCTGGGTTGGTTCCATATCTTTGCTATGGAAATAGTGCTGCAATGAACATTGTTGTGCTAGTGGATTTAGTATGTCCTTGTTTCTGGATGATTGGTTAAATGCCAAGTAGTGGAATTGCTGGGTCATAGGGGAGCTCTATGTTTAGTCTTTTGAGGAACTGCCATACTGCTTTCCATAGTGGTTGAACCAGTCTGCACTCCGACCAACAGTGTAGTAGTGATCCCTCCTGACCACATCCCCTCCAGCATCTGTTGTTATTAGTATTCTTGATCCTGGCCATTCTAACTGGAGTGAGGTGGAATCTTAGAGTTGTTTTGATTTGCATTTCTTTTATGACCAGAGATGTGGAGCATTTCTTCATGTGTCTATAGGCCATTTTTGTTTCTTCTTCAGAGAAGACTCTCTTTAAGTCTTTGGCCCATCTTTTAATGGGATGGTTGTTACTTTGGAGATTAGTTTTAGAGTGATTCAATTTTTTGAGCTGCTGATATATTTTAGATATGAGGCCTTTGTTCATTGTATGGTTGGTGAAGATCTTCTCCCACTGTGTAGGCTTCCTAATTAATTTACTAGCTATGTCCTTTGCCATACAAAAGCTCTGCAGTTTAATGCAGTCCCACTTATCCAGCCTTTCTCTGATTTGTTGTGATTCTTGGTCCTTATTAAGAAAGTTTTGACCTGTGCCAAGGAGGCCTAGTGTATCTCCTATTCCTTCTTGTAAAGTTTTCAGTGTGTTGGCTTTTACCTTGAGGTCTTTGATCCATTTGGAGTTAATTCTAGTGCAGGGTGACAGAGAAGGATTCAACTTTAGTTTCTGCAGGTGCTTAACCAGTTCTGCCAGCACCACTTGCTGAAGAGGCTGAAGACAGGAAATTCTTATAGGGGATGGAAGGGAGGTCTCAAAGGGGTCTCTATATTTAGGGGAAATCAAGAAAGTGGTCCCTTCATGGCTGTGCTTATTAGTTTTTTGAAATCATCATCTATTAAATCTAGCTAATTGAGATTAAGACTCTCGTGGACTTTTTAGCCCAGGTTGGCTTTGAACCTAAATTCTCAATCAGATTTCAGCCTCCTGGCTCCTGGTACCCAGGTAATTCTTTAGCAAGTCTCAATTTCTGGGTTATGCAGAAAAATTCTGAGTACCGGGGCTGTCATATTTAATGAGCATTTAAGAGAAGAATCCTAAGCTTTTTTTCTAAGATTATTCCTTGGTATTAATGTAAATGCTTCTTTGTATCAGTCAAATTCAAGATATTTTCTGTGCTTTTAAACCTCCAATTTAATTTTTTAATAGGTGGAGAGAGAACCTGTGGAGTACATGAACTTATCTGTATTAGAAAAGGTAAGCCAATGCTCTGCATGGATATTTTTTAAGCTAAATGAACACTTTTTAGTATATAATGATTTTTAGTAAGATAGCAGATAATTTGGATTTATAAGGCATACAATTCAAGTAATAATATTCATTACTCTCATTATAGAGATGAACGTGCATAAACCATTACTTATTTTGTGGCTATTGAGCGCTGTCACTGTGTGTTTAGTTTTGATAGATCAATAAAGCTTGGTGTCTAGTATATTCGTTTTTTTGGACATGGTGATGAGGCAAAGAATGGAGGGTTTGATTTTTGTTCCCTTTCAGAATCTGGAGTCTGAGTGCATGCTGATCTCCCATTGACTTCTGTTCTATTACTGTACCCCTTCAGAGAGATGTGAGGAGGTGGTTGAAATTCAAATCGGGAGCATATCCAAAGACCACAACATCCTATGACACCAACAGCTGTCTATGCTTCCTTAGAAGGAGCCACCTGACAACTGGGTGGTTCAACAAGGTGGCCCCAGGCAAGGTAATTCAGTTCTTAGGTGGGAGGCAAAGAATCAGGTATTTTCTAGATTTGAAAGGCTCAGGAGAACCTCGGGAGTCCCCATAACTCTGTAGAAGTAGTCACAACTCTGTGCAATGATGTACAGAGAGGAATGGATAGAGCTGGGGAGGCCAGGGAAGAAATCCTCATAGGTTGACTACTCCTGTCTCTTTTCAAGCTTGCATCTCTCTTGAAACCTCACCCGGCCTTCCTGAGCCTGGTCAACAAACAACAGTCCCATTCTGATAATTTACCCTGAGGAGGTTTGGAGCAGTGTCAGCGTTTGTGAAGCATAGTCTGATTGGCATGCCAGTGATGTGGAAGCTTATTTTCAGCAAGTTTTTGACAGCTCTGAAAAGTTTTAGCATCTGTAGAATTTTTTTTAAATATTCTTTTTGGGTAAATATATGTATTGTTGTCATGCTAATTTCTATTTGAGTGTAAGTGTGTGTGTGTATGTTGTATGGTTTGTACTCAAGGCCTGGGCACTGTACCTGAGCTATTTTACTCAACGCTAACATTCTACAACTTCAACCACAGCTCCACTTCTGGCTTTTTTGGTGTTTAGGTGGAGATAAGAGTCTCATGGACTTTTCTGTGTAGGCCTGCTTTCAACCATGATCCTCAAATCTCAGTCTCCTGAGCAGCTAGGATTATAGATATGTGGATGGATCTTTGTGTCCCTGTCTGAAGTTTCTAATCATTTAAAAATAATTTTTTTCCTTGTGAGCATTTTTTTAAATCAACCTTCCCTCTAGTACCTCAAAGAGAAAACTGGAGTCAGCTTGTAAACTAACTTCAAAATTGATGTGGGAATGATGATGAATTTATGTATTGTTTTTGTTTTCTGTAAACATTCTTAGTCTTGTATTTGATATTTTAATCAAGGGCTACTGAAAATACTTTAAATACTGTTCTAGTTATTACTTTGTCCTTGTGAAACTTTTAAAATCCTTATTTTATGGGACAGCAAGCGACATTATATAAATTGGCTGGAATCAAAGGGATTAAAACTACAGCCAAGTGGATCATGAATCAAGACAAGATTAAAGACAGGTAGAAGGAAGGAAACTAAAATATACAGAGTCTGGCTTGTGGCTAAGAAAATAGGATATAAGGATAGGTATACTTTTTTAGATATGGCTCTCCTTGCTATTTTTCTTTTATTGCTATTTCCATTCCTAGCCAGCTAGTTCTCAAAGTATACCTTGTCCAGATTTGTCTGTATTAGTCTGTATTAGTTCTGCCCTTCCATTTTTCTGTAGAATCCTAATTCTGTGATTTAAAAATGTAAATTTATTCATATTCTTGGTCATGTTATAGAAGAGTGTCTAAATCTATTTCCTCAGAATTTAGTATAGTAGTCTATTCTTATAGTTGTTCATTAAGTACTTAAATATTTTCAGAGTTGAGGCAACGTCTAAGACTTTTGTATTTAAGCTGGACTTTCACAGAGTAGAGCATAAGAATGCTACATAAAGTAGAATAATTTAGCACCAATAATTCAGATAAATTGACATTTTTGACTTTATAGGTTTTTTTCAAGCTGTTCGGATTTTTTTTAGTATCTCTTGCTTGCTTTTTTCCTATGTCTGACTTATAAATACAGAAAGTACTAGGGCTTGGTCCTCTAATTACCTCATTTTTTCCCTCTCTTATCTACTTTATTAATTTAGTTGTGTTCTTTTGAATTTCCCCTGAATTTATAAACCCTGCTGTAGCCTGTCCTTGAACTCTTTATTCTTTAAATCAAACTGAATTATATTTCTATATTTCTAAAACAATTTGACCTTCTTAAAACTCGAGTCTTGATTTTCACATGCACATGTCTGTCTTCTTCAGTCTTGTCAATCTCAGTTAATACATAGCATTGTTTTTCCAATTGCTTAACTTGTAACTAAAGAATCTTCCCATGTTTTTCTCATCTCTTTTCTGTATGTTTAATTTATTTGTAAGTTGTCCATTTTATTTGCAAAGTATATTTCATATCCATCCTTTCTTGTCTATTTTGCTACTTGCATTGCAAGTATGAGTCTCTATTTTCTTTTGTGTAGACCACTGTAATACTTTTTAACTATTTCCTTAACTTCCTTGAATCCCTCCATAAAGTAAGCAGCAATGGCTTTTAAAACTGGAAATAATTTATATCACTTTGCTATGGGAATTTCTCCATGGATTCCCATTATGCCTGCAGTAAAATCAAGACTGCTTCACCCTGATCCTTAAAAAGTTTCATATGATAAAGTCAACTCAGAGTCCAAATGTCATCTAAATATCATCAGCTCAAAATTCTCGTCATGTAAATCATTTACATCACATATCTGTGAGATTCTGAGTATGATCCATCCTCGTTCTACATTCCTTTCCATTTGTGGATCTGTGAAAGTAAAAAATAAGCTACCAGTTCCCAGAGTAATTGGTGGGACATGCATAGAATAATTACAGGCATTACCATTGTAGAAGTGAGAAAATGGAAGAAAGAAAGAAGTCACTGATCCAAAGTAATTTTAAAATTCAACTGGGAAAAATCTATTTGATTTCAAGGCATGGGAATATTTGTGGCGTTTGCCTCAGGCCTGTCCTCTGAATTAAAGTGTCTGCCCTTGAAGTTGCACAGGTCAGAGCTGCAATTATCAAAAACAGAAGAGAAGAGAAGAGAGACAGACAGACAGACAGACACAGAGACACACACACACACACACACACACACACACACACACACACACACAGAGAGAGAGAGAGAGAGAGAGAAAGACAGAGCCTGAGAGAGCAACAGTGAATGTGTGTGTGAGAGAGAGAATATATGCATGAAAGCATTGGAGAGGATATGGTGGATATATGTAAATGAGGATAGACATTATGTAAAATGGCATGCTTCTTCAAAAAATTAAAAATAGATCCCATATGATTCAGCAATCCCACTATGGATATGTACTTTGCTATGGGAATGTCAAAGAGATGTCCACACTTCCCATGTGCGTTGCAGAATTATTTATACACTCCCAGATAGAGATAAAGAAATAGTCACATCTGTACATTATGGGATACTACTAAGAAAATACTAAACCTGGGTGAAATCCTGTTAAGTGAAGTAAAGGGAAAGGAGGATAAATTTCTGTTTTTACTACATGTGGAATTTGAAACAGTTGAATTCATGGAAGTACAGAACACAGTGGTGGTTACTGGTTGAGGGCAGGTGTTATAGATATAAAACTTTGATATAGCCATTTCATGATGCATGCGTATTAAACATGTTGAATACTCTGTTTTTAATTTAAACAAATAAAGCTTCCAAAACTGACTTCTTTTATTTTTTATTTTATTTTATTTTTTGCCAGTCCTGGGCTTGAGCTCAGGGCCTGAGCACTGTCCTTGGACTTTCTCAAGGCTAGAGCTCTACCACTTGAGCCTCAGCACCACTTCCGGCTTTTCTATATATGTGGTACCAAGGAATCGAACCCGGGTCTTCATGCATGCTAGGCAAGCACTTTAACCACTAGGCCAAACTCCTGGCCCTACTGACTTCTTTTATTTAGCTAATGTATATGTGCCAGATACTGTTAAGAGTACTACAAGGACAGCACCTAGAAGAGCTGCTCTTCCGATGGCCGATAAAATAAGGTTGCCACACCTCACCTTCTTCAACAATTTAAAGGAGGGAGGGCAATGGTAGTTATATCTAGGAAATGTCAGTGAGTAATGATCTGTAGTAAGGGGATTAGTCCATGTCAGAATCTGAGGGAAGACTGTGTCAGGTATAAAGAACAAGCGTAGAGATGCTGAAGTGCCTGTATACGTTTGTTTGAAGAAGGCCAGTATGTGGCTGGAGCAGAGTGAGAGAAAATGAAACAGACAGTAAAATGAGACTAGATAGTTTTGAGTCTTAGTTTCCTGAGGAGATAGGATTACAGGCATAAGCCACTGATGATTAGCCTTATATATACTTTTTAGATTTTAGGTGGTCTCCTTTTATTAGATGGTTCATATGTAATAATATGGACTAATTGTATTTATTCATACTTTTCCTCTTCTGCAAAAGATGATGTGCTATATACATTGTTTTGTAACTGGCTCAATTAAAATCCTACATCCTAGAATTAAACTCATAGCAGTAGTTTGAGATCCTTTGTTTTTCCTGTGTGTACTTTTTTTTTTTTTTTTTTTGCCAGTCCTGGGGTTGGACTCAGGGCTTGAGCACTGTCCTTGGGTTCTTTTTGTCTCAAGGTTAGAGCTCTACCACTTGAGCCTCAGCACCATTTCTGGCTTTTTTTCTATATATGTGGAACCGAGGAATTGAACCCGGGTCTTAATGCATGCTAGGTAAGCACTCTACCACTAGGCTAAACTGGCCCTTCCGTGTGTACTTTTTTCTAATATGTGTAAATATCATGACTTACTAGCTTGATTTCCTAATAATGGACTTGCAATGTTGTTAATTGGGAACTGCGATTACTTTTTTTTCTTCCTAGTCCTAGGCTTGAGCTCAGGGCGTGAGCACTGGCTTTGGGCTTTCTTAAGGCTAGAGCTCTACCACTTGAGCCTCAGCGCCATTTCTGGCTTTTTTCTATGTATGTGGTACCGAGGAATTGAATCTGGTCTTCATGCATGCTAGGCAAGCACTCTACCAGTAGGCCCAACTCCCGGCCCTGAGATTGTTTTTAAAGGGAGATTATTATATAGATTGTGTTAGAAATTGTAAAGTTCTTCACTTCATGCATTATACTCCTTTGCATTACCAGTATGAACACACAGCTCTTTCAATAGAATATAGATTCTACTATGATGTTTTTGTTGCCATTGATGATAATCTGGTAAGTAAAAAATTGTAGTCCATTGTCATTCAGATTTTCATTTAATTTTTATTTCCATCAACTAGACAAGGAAATAATTGGCTATGTTGACAGTAGACCTCTAAAATTGCTTCTTTGTGGCTGCTACTGATGTATAACATTGGAAATCATCAACCTAATATGAGGTTGAATATCTCTTTAAGCTCTACTTACAGAATGTGCATATACTTCTTGGTATAATTTGACGGGCACTAGAAAAACCTGCTTCTTCTCAAATGTATTTCACAAGTGTTAGGTGGTTCATCATGTTTTGACAGTTACTAAATTGAGATCCATTTAATCTTTAGGAATTTGTTTCAAAAAATTTACATGGAGAAAGAATTGTCTGAGTATATCAGACTATTTAACATTCACTATGAAAACCAGGAAATTACATGATACCTGGAACAATGTGGTATCAGTGGGTAAGATAAATGGGTAAAAAACAGAAGTGGTATAATCTCAGTCAGTATCCAGAAGAGGCAGATCAGATATGCCAAGGACAGGCTATTTATAGAGCACTGAAAGCATACTGAATCTACTTCATAGGTGTGAGTTTCTTGGCAATGTCGCTACTTTTTCCTCCCAAATGTAGAGTAGACCCAAGTCCCACTTACTCTTCTGACTCTTGAGATGAATAAAACAGTCAGAGTTCTGGAGAGAAAGGCTATCTTAGTAATACGGTCTTACTAGGTAAGAGATGTTAGACTTTCTGTATTCTATTCTTAATAAACAAATAACTTGTAAGTTCAAGACCCTAGGGTTGAACATGGGGGGTGACATTTCTCTTTTAAAAATTTTATATTTATTTGGAAAGTATGAAGTTTGACTGTTAAAAGAGTTGGTTTAAAGTTAGAGACAAAGAAGGTATAGTTTTTGTTTTTTTGTTTTTTTTGCCAGTCCTGGGCTTGAGCTCAGGGCCTGAGCACTGTCCTTGGACTTTCTCAAGGCTAGAGCTCTATCACTTGAGCCTCAGCACCACTTCCGGCTTTTTTCTATGTATGTGGTACTGAGGAATCGAACCCGGGTCCTCATGCATGCTAGGCAAGCACTTTAACCACTAGGCCAAACTCCCAGCCAGAAGGTATAGTTTTAAATAGATTAGAGCCAGTAGAAAGAGGTCACTCACTTTGTATTAGGACAATCTGAAAGATGCCTTGAGGATATCTAAGCACCTGGCTAGGTCCCACCTGTCATAGGACCAAGAGGGTTAAAAGGATAAGCACATTTCTTTTCTTTTCTTTTTTTTTGGGGGGGGGGCCTTTCTTCAAGGCTAGAATTCTACCCTGAGCCACCTCACCACTTCTGGCTTTTTCTATGTATGTGATACCAAGGAATTGAACCTGGGTCTTTGTGCATGCTACCATTAGGCCAAACTCCCAGCCGGATAAACACATTTCAAAGACTTGCCCTTAAGAAGAGAATGCCTCTGGGTCACTCCAGGGACCAGGGCTCTCTAGAGAGTTGTCTCCCCAGGCATTGGTTTCACAGCGCTCAGCCACCCAGATACTAAGATGCTACTCCGAAAGTGGCCCAAAGGGACCCTGCTGCTGGTTGAGCTCTTGGCACATCTTGCTGTCATCTGTATGACTGGTAGCTGTGGGCTCAGGGAGACACCCATTTCAGAGGAAAGGCTGGAAAGCCAGGCATTGTGTAGAGGGTCAGGATCCCCTAAGAGGGTGGTGTGGGAAGCTGTGAGGTTAAAGCTTTGGGATTGTTATTAGCTGTCTTATTTTTCTTCTTCAGTAATGTTCATCAATTATTTCTAGGCCTTCAATTTTTCATGTAAATTTTAGAATCATCTTGCCAAAGCGTTTAATAGCTCTTTGGGGGAATTTAATGGGCATTTGCATTGAATCTTTAGGTCAATTGACTCTTTAGACTTACTGTTGAACTTGGCACAGCAAGATATTTGTTTGATGCTTTTCAGTGAAGTTTAGGAAATGTTTTAGAAGGGTTTTTCCGGTCTTTTTGTTAGGCTTATGCTTAGATATATCATTTTTGTTGCTATAATAAAGGAAAGAGAATTATAATGAACTTTCTGTGTATTCACCATATATATATATATATAGCCATATGGATAAACCATTCAAAATTTCTTTAGATATTTTAGTTTATCTGTATAGTTATATTATCTACAGGAAGTTTGTTTTGTTTAATCCCTTCCAGTTATGTATTTTTGCAGCTTCTAAGGAAAAATAAATAAAATAGAAACCAAAGGATACTCACTAATCTTTTTCTAAATGCCTGACCAAAAATAACTTAAAAATGCTATCAGAGCCAGGTGCTGGAGGTTCACTCCTGTAAACTACTCCTGTTAGCTACTCAGGAGGCTGAGATCTGAAGATTGTGGCTCAAAGACAGCCTGGACACAAAAGTCCGTGAGACTCCTATCTCCAGTTAACCACTAGAAAACCAAAAGTGGTGCTTGGCTCAAGTGGTAGAGCCCTAGCTTTGAGCAAGAGAACGCAGGGACAGTGCCCAGGCCCAGAGGTCAAGCCCCATGACTGATAAAGACAAACAAACAACAACAAAAAAAGCCCCCAAAAGAAACCCTGCTATCAATAATAAGTGTTGGTAAGGATACAAAGAAAACAAAACTCTCATATATTGTTAGTATGGTGCAGCTATTTCAGAAAACAGGCTGAAAGTTTCCCCAAAAGTTAAACATAGAGTTATTATCTAAATTAATCATTATGCTATGATTATACCCAAGAGACTTGAAGAGAAGTAAAATCATATGATTATACACAAACTTATGCATGAATGTTCAAATAGCTGCTATATTCATAGTGGTAAAAACAACAAATTCCTATCACTTGGTGAATGGAGTAAAGAAAATATATAATCAATGTAGTATCTTATTCATTCATTAGAAAGGAAATGTACTCATTGCCCGACTTACATAACTGTAGCCCTCTGTTTTTAGCATTTCCAAATAAAAATAATGCCAATTTAATTTAAAAAAAATTGCCAGTCCTGCGGCTTGAACTCTGGGCCTGAGCACTGTCCTTGGGCTTTCTTCAAGGCTAGAGGTCTACCACTTGAATCACAGCACCACATCTGGCTTTTTTTCAGTGTATGTGGTACCAAGGAATCGAACCCAATCGTGTATGCTAGGCAAGCACTCTACCACTAAGCCATGCTCCCAGCCCTAGAAATAATAAAAAAATTTAAAAAAGAAAGAATAAAGTATTGATCCAAACAACAATATGGATTAGCCTTGAAAACACATACTAATTAAAAGAAGCCAGACACAGAGGGCCACAGGGTATATAGCAGTGGTAGACTTACACATTATGGGGCTAGATACATAATGTATCTGTTCAATTCTGATAGTTTCTTGTTTTAATATGCAGTTTTATTAGGATAGTGTAACTTGATATTAGAAAATGTGAGGCATAGAGATGAAGTAAATTTTGGAGAGAATAGCTAGTGTGATTGTGGTTAGTAGAGCAGGAGAGAGGGTTGAACCTAGCTTTGTACCTCCAAGTTTATGGCTAGTAGGAGAGTTTATGCATTTGCTCTTTTGCCTGTTAGTTAGCTGCTCTTGTTTTGTAAATAAAAATTCAGTTATATTTTCATCTTTTACTGTTCATACCCTCAGACTTTCCTTCTCAGCTACTTAGCTTTGTCCCAGGTCCTTCTCTCTTGTAGAAATATTGGGGGAAGGGAGTAAAAGACTAAGTATCTGAAAAAATAAACTTTCTTAGTTTGTTATTGTATTTGCTATTTGCAGGGCTAGATAAGGATAGTGACTAAGCTTTCAGATAAATCCTAGTTCAAATTAACAGTTTTTTTTAAAATCACCTGTGATCAAGCAAGGTCAGAAAATATTAAATAGAAAATTCCAGAAATAACGATTTGTAAGTTTTACACACTCTGCCTGAGAGGTGTTATGAAACTGCAGCATCCCACTTTATTCTGCTCCGAATGGGATCAGTTTTTCTAGCACGTGCGAGCTGTGTGCTGCTCGTGTTATTCACGTAGGCGCCTGAGCCGTCAGATGGATGGACACTCGTGTGGCGTTTGAGTTCAAGGGTGGAGGGCGGTTATGCATGAGTACTGTGTAGTATCATCCAACATAGTCAGAACCGAGGATTGCGAATGTTTTCATCACATTCGATAACTGTTTGGTGTAATGGCTAACGGCTAAGTATCTGGAGATGTTAACACATAGTGGATAAATGTATGAAACCATTACACTGTACCCTGTAAACACATACAATTATCTGCAAAATGGTTTTTTGAAGTTGCAATATAGTTCTCCCTTATATATCATTTTATATTTTTTTCTGGTTCCTAGATATAGTTTTTTTTTTTTTTGGTATATCGCAGTGACTTCTAGGCAGTGCTAATAATAGACCTTAATTGAAGGGATCAAGTTTTTTTTTTTATAACTGCTGGCATACATTTTAAGCCTTTTTTTCCCCTAGTTCAAGGAATTTCAATTAGGCCGAACATTTATAGAGCTTGATGGTAGCAAAGAATAGGGCTTTTGCTACTATAATTAAAGTGACACTTTCATTTACAATTTAATAGAAGGTAGAAATCATGGAACTATATTTTATTTGATTCACTCTTATCATCTTTGAACTTCTTAATGACAGGTTTATGTATACCCAGAGGAAGGAGCCTACCACATTGACTCATGCTGGTTATTTTTAGTTTTGTATTCCAAATTGATGCTGCTATACGTTATTTATTGTAGGCACTCAGCGAGAAAAGCAGACTCTTAGCATCTGAAGGTGAAGTACAGGAAACAGGACAAAATAATACACTATGAAGGTGATACGATGAGACTCAAGTAATTCTAACAAAAATGGACAGCCAACAAGTGAGGAAACTTCACTATATCCTGCCTTTCTCTGCAATATTACTCTCTAAAAGTACTGTTTTCTCTTTTCTCTTCTTTTCTTTCTTTTTTTTTCTTGTTATGTATTTTATTCCATAGAAAATTATACAGAATGTAGCTGGGCGCATTGGTTCATGCCTGTAATCCTAGCTACTCAGGAGGCTGAGATCTTATCTTCAAGTAACCTCTAGAAAATAGGTAGTGGGGCTTGGCTCAAGGGTAGAATGGTAGCCTTGAGCTGAAGAGCTCAGGGACAATGCCCAGGCCGAGTTCAAGCCCATGACCCCCCCCCAAAAAAAAAAATTATACAGAATGAATCTAGGAGGGAAATGGAACAGAATAGTAAAAAAATAAATAAACTGGGACTGGGAGTTTGGCCTAGTGGTATAGAGTGCTTGCCTATGCACCACAACCCGGGTTCCATTCATTGGAACCATGTACATAGAAAAAAGCTGGAAGTAGTACTGTGGCTCAAGTGGTAGAGCTCTAGCCTTGAGAAAGTCCAAGGACAGTGCTGAGGCCCTGAACTCAAGTCCAGGACTGGCAAAAATAAATAAATAAATAAATAAATAAATAAATAAATAAATAAACTGACAAATTTGCAACCTAGTTGGCTAGGGAAAATTAACATGAACACAGTTCTCTTTTGCAAGAACAGTTTTCTCAATTTGTAACATTGGGAAAACTGGGTATTCATTTACAGAAGAATAAACATGTTTTTGTGACCACATTAAAATTGACATCAAAATTTACTAAAGAGTGCAAATATAAGACTCAAACCTAGGGCCGGGAGTTTGGCCTAGTGGTTAAAGTGCTTGCCTGGCATGCATGAAGACCCGGGTTCGATTCCTCGGTACCACATACATAGAAAAAAGCCAGAAGTGGTGCTGAGGCTCAAGTGGTAGAACTCTAGCCTTGAGAAAGTCCAAGGACAGTGCTCAGGCCCTGAGCTCAAGCCCAGGACTGGCAAAAAAAAAAGACTCAAACCTAGGCTAAGAGTTTGGCCTATTGGTAGAGTGCTTGCCTAGCATGCATGAAGACCTGGGTTTGATTCCTTGGTACCACATAGGAAAAACACAAAACAAAACAAAAACTGAAGTGCTACTGAGGCTCAAGTGGTAGAGCTCTAGCCTTGAGAAAGTCCAAGGACAGTGTTCAGGCCCTGAGCTCAAGCCCAGGACTGGCAAAAAAACAAAACAAAAAAACAAGACTTAAACCTAAAATACCACAATATTAAGAAGAGAGGGAAGATTTCAAGGCATTTTTCTGATTAGATAATTGTAAAGGTAAAACCTGAAGAGCACATGAGAAAAATAAAAATTATAAGTGTAATCATACCTAAAATAGTTTCTGTATGACAAATAATAGTAAAGAAACAAGCAATATAAGAGAAAACATTTGCAAACCCTGTCTCAGGGGTGGTTAGAGGCTAGTTGACAAGAAGAATTCAGATAATTCAGTTGCACAAAATCAAATAATCTAATACAAATTAATATATCCAAAGAAAGATTTTATAAGAAAAGACATACAATAGTAAGTATATATGGAATAATACTATATAATCAGAGAAACAAAGTTAAGAGTACAGTGAGATAAACCTGAATCCTAATACAGTGGCTATTATAAAAAAGACAAAACAATGTATATTATGAGTTCATATACAACTCTTGGTTAAAATTTGAGTTCAGGAGCCAGGAGTTTGGTCTAGTGGTAGAGTGCTTGCCTAACATGCACAAAGACCTAGACTTGATTCCTCGGTACCACATACATAGAAAAAGCTGGAAATGGTGCTGTGGCTCACGTGGTAGAGCTCTAGCCTTGAGAAAGCCCAAGGACAGTGATCAGGCCCTGAGTTCAAGCCCCAGGACTGTCAAAAAATTTGAGTTCATAAACTCACATAACTTGTTTATGTGCCTTAAAAATTACAATATAGCTATAGCTTTGCCCTGTAATTTTGCTATTTGGTGTAAATCAAAGGAATTGAAATCATTATATTATCTGAAATTTTGTGCTTTTAAACACTATTCACAATACACACTGTATGGACTCAACTGTTTATGTATGTAACATAAATTATACATGCATAATATACTTATGTATAAAGGACAAGAATGGGGTAAAAATAACCTAAGTATTAATGTGTTATATCAAATAAGAGAAAAAGATGGAATTCCGAATTTTAGACTTCTGGTTTGCTTTATTTGGTAAATGGTTTTTGTAATCATGGCCTATGGGTAAGAATTTTCAGTAAAATAACTTTGTTATTCTTAACTGGAAATGGAAAAGTGATTATCACAATGGGGTCATGCTTGATTCTTAAATAGTCTATACAAATATCTAGAGCGCAGATGTAATTAGTGAGACTAGGAAACTATGAAGGAGAGAGTCCTGGATTAGAGAAAAGGATATGATACAATTTTATTGAAAAGAAAAGATGAATTTGTTTATTAAGAATTAAAAATTGGTTAGGGGCCAGGAGTTTGGCCTAGTGGTAGAGTGCTTGCGTGGCATGCATGAAGGCCAGGGTTCGATTACTTGGTACCACACACATAGAAAAAAGCCAGAAGTGGTGCTGTGGCTCAAGTGGTAGAGCTCTAGCCTTGAGAAAGCCCAAGGACAGTGCTCAGGTCCTGAGTTTAAGCCCCAGGATTGGCAAAAAAAAAAAAAGAATGAAAACTTGGACATTATAGATTTATGAATGAAAAGTTAATAATGTAAGGATAGCTATCCTTAAGATATTTGATAGTTAAACTTTTGAACAGATTATTTCTGAATGACATTCAAGTTTTAACAATCTATAAATGATAAAAATGTATCATTTTTGTATTATTCTTTATTTGAAAGCAAACTAATAAATCTGGTTGCGCTGATGGCTTTAAAAAGTCCTGGTTTACCGGATGCTGATGGCTCACACCTGTAATCCTAGCTACTCAGGAGGCTGAGATCTGAGAATCGTGAATCAAATCCAGCCTGGGCACTAAAATCCATGAGACTCTTATCTTCAGTTAACTATCAGAAGTGGTGCTATGGCTCAAGGAGTAAAGTGCAGGGCTTGAGCTTAAGCACTCAGGAACAGTGTCCAGACCCAAGTGTTCAAGCCCCACTACGGGAAAAGAAAAAAAAAAAAAAAGCCTGGTTTGTGATCATTTGGATAAATATCCAGGCGTAGGATTGCTGGCTCATATGGAAGCTCTGTTTTAGTCTTTTGAAGACTGCTTTCCAGAGTAGTTGAACAAGTTTACATTCCCACCAGCAGTGTCATAGCATTCCCTTTTGGTCACATCCCTGCCAGCATCTATTATTGTTACTTTTCTTGGTAGCAGGCATTCTCACTGAGGTGAAATAGATTTTCAATCTTGTTTTGATTTGCATGCCAAACATCTCTTCATGTTTCTATTGGCCATTCTTAATTTTTCTTTAGAGAAAAATTATGTCTTTAGCCTACTTATTAATTGAGTTGTTTCATTGAGGATTTGTTTTGGGGAGTTTAACTTTTGAGCCTTATGTATATTTTAGATATGAGACCCTTGTCTGATGCATACCTAGTAAAAATCTTCTCTCATTGTGTGGGCTTTCTATTTATTTTGCTAACTATGTCCTTTGTCATGCAGAAACTATTCAGACTGATGCAAATTCATTTATTTAGTCTTTTTAAAAAAATTTGTTGTGATTCTGGATCTTTACTTAGGAAGTCTTAACCTGTGTCAGCGAACTGTAGTGTTTCCCCTGGCCCTTCCTGTAATATTTTTGGTGTATCTGGTCTGCATTGAGGTCTTAGATCTGTTTGAATCGAAGCTGGTGCAAGGTGATATATAAGGATGTAACTTCAGTTTTCTACACGTGTTTAGTCAATTCTGCCGGCACCATTGCAGTAATGTTTACCATAGCCAAGATATGGAATCAACCCAGATGCCCCTGGATGAGTGCATGGATCAAGAAATTGTGGCATACGTATACAATGGAATTCTATGCTTCCATCGGAAAGAACACATTGCCACATTGATAAAGAAATGGAAAGACTCAGAAAAAAAATTATACAAGTGAAGTAACCCAAAGAAACAGGCTGCATGGTTTCCCTCGTTTGTGATAATTAGAATGTGTCTATAAAATCTACAAGTAAACCCAATGGATAATGGAAGACAAATAGTCAACTTGGACATGGTTAATTAAACAGCAGTCTAAACATTCACACAGTGAGAACAAAGAAGGATATTTTTAGGAGAGGATCACAGGACTCAATGACTATGTACATATAATCATATAAAATAGTGCTTATTGAAATGAACTCCAGCAAATGGAAAGAAGAGGTTTTTATTTTACTGTTTGTGGTTTTGTGCCCCCCTTCCACGTTTGGTTTATTCCCTTTTGTCACTGTCTTTGATTTCTGTACCCTTTGTCTTATATATAAGTTTATCTGAGGAAGCACAGAAACAGTAAGACTAAGGATGACCATTTCATCAGTGACATTACGTACTATGTTGGAAATGAATTATTCAGCTTGGGCTGAGAGGAAGGGAGGCATAGGAGGGGAAAAACTGGGAGAGAAAGAGGGAGGGGCTATACTTAGAAAGGAAATGGACTCATTACCTGACTTATGCAACTGTAACCCCTCTGTATATCACCTTTGAGATAAAAAAATTTAAAAACCCTAATAATAGCAAAAGATAATGCATACTCTATCACTTAAAGGTGAACCTATTTTATATTCTAAGCATGTGGGAAAAACTGGAGTTTAAGATAGTTATGTTAACTAGTAGATAGATGGTGCCATCTAATGGCTAATATGAAAATATTAGGTAAATAGCATGTTTTCCACATGTGTGCTGATTAAATTTAATTCTTGAAATTTTGATTGCTTTAAATTCCCAGAGCAGTCATTGAAAAATATTGATATGTTTGTATATTTATTTTTATATTCCCATCTCAGTATATACCAATCACATTATCTGATTTTTTGACACAATTAAAGCCATGAGTATGAAATTAGTTTCATTTACAGTATGTTACAAATAAATTTTCCATATAAAGCAGTTTTTATAAATGAGTTGTATCAAGCTCAAAAAATTGAATCACTCCAAAACTAATCTCCAAAGTAACAACCATCCCATTAAAAGATGGGCCAAAGACTTAAAGAGAGTCTTCTCTGAAGAAGAAACAAAAATGGCCTATAGACACATGAAGAAATGCTCAACATCTCTGGTCATAAAAGAAATGCAAATCAAAACAACTGTAAGATTCCACCTCACTCCAGTTAGAATGGCCAGGTTCAAGAATACTAATAACAACAGGTGCTGGAGGGGATGTGGCCAGGAGGGATCACTACTACACTGTTGGTGGGAGTGCAAACTTGTTCAACCACTATGGAAAGCAGTATGGCAGTTCCTCAAAAGATTAAACATAGAACTCCCCTATAACCCAGCAATTCCACTACTAGGCATTTATCCAAGTGTCCAGAAACAAGGAATACTAAATGCACTAGCACAACAATGTTCATTGCAGCACTATTTACCATAGCAAAGATATGGAACCAACCTAGATGTCCCTCAGTTGATGAGTGGATCAACAAGATGTGGTATTTATACACAATGGAATTCTATGCTGCTGTCAGAAAGAACGACATCACCCCATTTATTAGGAAATGGAAAGACTTAGAAAAAATCATATTAAGTGAAGTAAGCCAGACTCAAAGGAACTTAGGCTCAATGGTTTCCCTCATTTGTCATAATTAGTAGAAACCTTGGGCTCTCCTAGCAGAGATTTGCAATAGAGCAAAACCTTGATACATAAGGTCATATAGTACGACGGTAAATGAAAGGACCTCCAGGATATTGAAACAAAAGCCATATAACGAATGATTGTTGTCCTTAATGTACTATGTTATCTCTCATCTCTTTTGCTGTCCCTTGGTTATCTCATATTGTTACAGTATCTCACTTTGTTACCTGATATATTGGATAAATGCGTATTTAGTTATTTGAAATTGGATAGGGAAGGGGGGAAAACAAGATGAGGGGTGGGGTTGGGGGGGAGGGAAATGGGGACCAAGACATGAGAAAGGGTATCAATGTATGTGAATTAATGCACCTTCTATCTGGTGAATATCATGTAACCCTTCTATTAATTACAATAAAAATATATGAAAAAAATAAATGAGTTGTATCGTCAAACCTTCCATCTGTTTTCTTTTTAGTTGTTATAAATGAATTATGTGTTGTAGAATCTACGTTCTGTTGTAGATAGAATTCATTCTTCTGTGTGCTCCTTTCTCTCCTCTCCCCCCCCTCCATTTTATAAAATACATTCAAACTGTGAGAATACCTGATAGAGGTGGATTTCTTTTTAGTGGTGTTCTGATTTGGGAGAGTTCTCTGGAGCTACTTCAGAGGTTGTCATGATCGTGTTGAAAGTTAGAAAATTAGTATACTGAAGGCTGTAGAGTTTGTTGTATCATGTAATAGTTTCTTTTCTTTTTCTTTTTGCCAATCCTGGGGTTTCAATCAGTACCTGGTCCTATCCTTCAGCTTCTTTTCTTCAAGGCTAGTCCTCTACCACTTGAGCAACAGTACCACTTCTGGATTTTTTTCTGCGTAGTTTATTAGAGATAGGAATCTCACAGACTTTTCTGCTTGGGCTGGCTTCAAACCAGATCTCAGCCTCTTGGGTAGCTAGGATTACAGATATGAGCCACCAGTGCTGACAACATAATGGCTTCTCAAGTCTTGCTGTGATCTGCATTCTCTGTTTAAGAAGAAAAGCAACTTTCTTAAATATTTATCATTTTAACAAGTGAAATTTGTTGTTAAATACAATATTCTGTATAAAAACTTTAATAATGACAAGATGTTTTTTGCCAGTCATAGGGCTTGAACTCACGGCCTGAACACTGTCCTTGGGCTTTCTCAAGGCTAGAACTCTACCCCTTGAGCCACAGCACCACCCCCGGCTTTTTTTAGGTATGTGGAAGGAATTGAACCCAGGGCTATGCATACTAGACAAGCACATACCGCTGGGCCAAAACCAAGATACTTTTGTAATCTGAATTTTTACTTATCTATTTACTTTGAGTATGTTCTGATATTAACCATTTTTCATTTTATTTTCTTATTTATCTGATGATGTTGAGGATATTTTATGATAGTATGATATTTTGTTGTGTGAGTATTGTTTATTATTAGCAACCAGTCTGTTTTTGGATTTAAAATATATGAATTATATTAGTAATAATGTTGGAGCACAAAACATTTAAATGTTTTATTTTTTTATATATTTTTTATTGTAATTAATAAAAGGGTTACATGATATTTGCCAGATAGAAGGTGCATTAATTCACATACATTGATACCCTTTCACATGTCTTGGTACCCATTACCCTCCCCCCCTACTACCCACCCCCCGTCTTGGTTTTCCCCCCTTCCCTATCAAATTTCAAATAACCAAATACAAATAAATTCAATATATCAGATAACAAAGTGAGATACTGTAACAATATGAGATACCCAAGGGATAGCAAAGGAGATGAGAGATAACATAGTACATTAAGGACAACAATCATTCGTTATATGGCTTTTGTTTCAATATCCTGGAGGCCTTCATATATCTTTAAATTTTAGCCCTAGTGCCATATTTAATACTTTCTTAAAACTGAATTTCCCAAAGTATGTTATGAATATAAATAGAAGTAAGGTAGAATCTCTGTGATAAAATCAATTTTAGAACAGTGACTTAAATTTAAACTAGTTTGTTCACTATTCCGATTTTTAAAAAAAAATTTTTTATTGTAATTAGTAAAAGGGTTACATGATATTTGCCAGATAGAAGGTGAATTAATTCACATACATTGATACCCTTTCACATGTCTTGGTACCCATTAACCTCCCCCCCATACACCCTACCCGTCTTGGTTTTCCCCCCTTCCCTATCAAATTTCAAATAACCAAATACAAATAAATTCAATATATCAGATAACAAAGTGAGATACTGTAACAATATGAGATAACCAAGGGATAGCAAAGGAGATGAGAGACAACATAGTACATTAAGGACAACAAGCATTCGTTATATGGCTTTTGTTTCAATATTCTGGAGGTCCTTTCAATTAGCTTCATACTACATGGCCTTATGCAGTTTTCTGCTCGTAGAGCCCAAGGTTTCTACTGATTATGATGAATGAGGGAAACTATTGAGCCTAAGTTCCTTTGAGTCTGGCTTACTTCATTTAAATGTTTTAATTGTCCTGAATAATTCTTTGGAAAGAAAAGCCTGTTTATTGACAGGAAGTTCCCAGAAATAAACTGTGTCAGAGAATATTCTTAGTCTTTTTTTTTTTTTTTTTTTTTTTGCCAGTCCTGGGCTTGAGCTCAGGGCTTGAGCACTGTCCTTGGACTTTCTCAAGGCTAGGGCTCCACGAGTTGAGCCACAGCTCCAATTCCAGCTTTTTTTTTTCCTTCGGTTGTGGGACTTGAACTTTGGGCCTGGGCCTTGTTCCTGAGCTCTTCAGCTCAAGGCTACTGTCCTACTCTGAGCCATAGTACCACTTCCCATTTTCTAGTGGTTAATTGGAGATAAAAGTCTCACGGACTTTTTAGTGCCTGGGCTAGCTTTGAACCTTAATCTCAGCCTCCTGAGTAGCTAAGATTATAGTCCTGGGCCACCTCACCTGGCTCCAGCTTTTTTTGGGGGGGGGGTTGGAGGTGGGGAGTGATTAATTGGAGATGAGATTCTCACTGACTTTCCTTCTTGGGTTGACTTTGAACTATAACCCTCAGATAGGATTATAAGCATGAGCCACTGGTGCCCCACTTATATTTATATGTTAATAGTTAAATTTTCTCCTTTAATCCTACTTAATTTACTTATTTTTTCATATGTTAATATATGAAAAATGTGTTTTTTGATTTTTAAATATGCATACACTCACTGTCATACATTTTGGGAAACAAACATTAGGGAAACAATAAAAATCACATTGACTTGCTATCCCTAGAGCTGACAGCACATTTATTGAGTTTATTGAATTAAAAAAAATGTATACCTGATTTAATTAGGCTGTGGTTAGTTCAGAACACTGTTTTGTGAGGATAAATTCCATTGGTGAGTGCAAGAAGAGATCCTGGCGCTGAGGAACAGCGTGGATTTGGGGTGGAATCTGCCAGTGCACAGCTTTCTGAAGCTCAGCCCTGCTCTGCTCCGGAGGCTGGCATGTCTCTTTTTCTGTGTGGAAGATCCGGCCTGGGGAGGGAGGCATTGGGGGGTTGTCACCTCGCTGATACCCATTTTTGTGGAGGTGGCAGTGACAGATTTCTGATGTGATTTAGGGACAGAGGTACACGCCTGGGCTGGAAGCCCTGCTGTCAGCCTGTCCACCAGGGGGTTTGCAACTGTGGACGCAGCTGCCGACTAGCTCCTCCTGTACATGGCTTTTCTGGACTACAGAGCCAGCCGGAGAGTCTGCCAGCTCCTCTGGCCAGCAGCGGGTTCCAGTGGCAGTGAGGCATCCCTTCCCCGGATTTACTGGCCTCAGCAGTGGCCTTCTTCTTAGTGTCCAGCCTGTTCACTCGCTGTCTTGCAAGACGGGAAAGAGAACGAGGTTCCCGGCTTCCAGTCTATAAGTGATCTGAATTTTCAAATTTTATTTGTTCTTCACTGATTTGAAATGCCTTCTTTTTCATATATATATATATATATATTTAGTTAGTTAGTTGATATATTGGATGATGGTGAACTTACTGCTCTATATTACTATCCTATCCTTTTGTTCATGTCATCTTTTTAGTATGTTTTGATGGCTTAGTAGCTGTTGAAAACATCTTAGTGGCTTTGTGATACATTTTAATATTTGATTTGGTCAGATTCCTTTAACATATTTAAGACCTTGTCTTTCTAATCCTTACTACGAATTCCTATAAGTAAATCTCTTACTTGATAAACACACCTCTATGGTATCCTACATGAATATTTTTCATTCCTAGCAACCATTATGTGGCTTGAAGTTAATAATTTAAGGAATGTTATCTATACAGTATATGCTCTTAGGATTAGATGTCCTGGAGATCTATGTAAATTGTTAGGCATCTTGAGAGTATTCTATTGCATGAATCTAGTATAGTCTGACTGTTCACTGACTGGTGGTATGTATATGGTTGTTCTACTTTTAGATTTGTAAGGAATGTTTATATTGCTTTCTAGAGTGGGTGTTACTAGTTTATATTACCACCAGTAGTGTGTAAGAATTCATTTTTCCTGGGGACAAAAACATGAAAAAGGGTATTAGTGTGTGAACTAACGTACCTACTACCTGACAAATATAACTGTAACCCCTCTATACATTATCCCTACAATAAAAAAATCATTTTCCACCACATTTTTGCCAGCATTTGTTATGTTCATGTTGCTAGTCATTCTGACAAGGATAGTGAATATTTCTTCACTTGTTTATTGGTTATTTGTACTGCTTTTGAGAACTGTTTAGTTCATTTGCTTATTGGGTGTTCGTAAAAGTGTTTAGGTTTTTTTTTTAAATAATCCTTTATACTCTGATTATTACTTGCTTGTCAGATAAATATCTGGCAATCATTTTTATCCCATTCTGTAAGTTGCCTCTGTAGGCCAGTGACTACTTTTTTTGTGGTGTAGAAGCATTTTAGTTTGATGCCATTCTGTGTGTCAGTCCTTATTCCTGAGCTACCAGAGTTCTAGCTAAGAAGTTATGGCCCGTGTTAATAGGTTCTATTTTTTTCTATTCTTTTCTGTTGTAGTTTCAGGTTCAGGTCTTATATTAAGATCCTTTATCTATTTTGAATTGTTAATAGTGTAGATGAGAGACAGTATCTAGTTTCATTCTTCTACATGTGGACATCCATTTTTTTCCAGCACCTTTGTTGAAGAGGCTGTCTTGTCTCCAGTGTATATTTTATTCTCCTTCATTTAAAAAATGACGTCACTGCTGGGTCTATTCCTGGGTCTTCTTTATTGTTCTGTTGATCTACCTGTCTTTTCAAGCAGGTATGAAAACCAGTAGCATGCTGTACTTACTACTATGACTCTGCAGTATAGTTCCTTGTCAGCTATTGTGTTACTTCCCAGTTGCTCTTTTCACTTAGAAATTAAGAGTTTTTTTTGTAATTCTATATGAACTTAGAGTTTAAGATTGATTTTGTTTTTTAAATTTCTGTAAAGAATGTCATTTGAATTTCAATTGGAATTGCATTGAAACATTGATGGCTCTTGATAGTAGAGCCATTTTCACATTGATTCTACAGATTCAGGAACATGGGAAGTCTTTCCATCATCTGATACCTTTAGTTTCTTTCTTCATTGATTTAGTTTTCTTTGTAGAAATCTTTTGCTTTCACATTAAGTTTATTCCTAGGTATTTTATGTTTTTAGAGGCTTTTGTGAACTGGATTATTTTTCTGATTTCTTTCTCAGTCTCTTTGTTGGTGTACAGAAAAGCTACTATTTTTATATGTTGATACTGTACCCTCCTAGTTTGCTGAAGCTGCATATCAGATCTAAGGGACTTCTACCAGCTTCTTTATAGTCTTTTTTAAAAGAATTTATTAACATTGATTTTTACATCATATTAGGGTCTTTCATATATAGGATCACATCATCTGCATGTAGACCGTTTGAGTTCTTCCTTTTCTATTGTATTCCTTTTATTTCTTGATTTTTACCTTCTGTTCTGACTAAGAAGCCAAGCACTGTATTGAGTAAGATTGGGAACAGAAGACTCTTGTAAAAGATCCTCTAAATATGTATCTAAATTTGTATTCTTTATATGTATAAAGAAAAGAAAAAAAAAGGAAAACCAGGAGCCAGTGGCTTATGCCTATAACCCTAGCTACTCAGGAGGCTAAGATCTGAGGATCACCATTCAAAGCCAGCCTGGACATGAATGTATTGGAATGACAAGCCCCTTTTAATATAACATTATGAAACAATGGGTGAATACTTTTGGATTGTAATATATTCTCATTAGTGTTGCCTGCTAGATGTTTTTAGTCATTATCTTTTTTTCTTTTTGAGATAGGCTATTGATATATTGCCAAAGTTAGTCTCAAATTTGTTGGCTCTGGTAATTTTCTTGCTTCCGTCTCCCAAATAGCTGGAACCAAAGGCACATGCTACTGTGAACGACTAGGTCAGTCATGTTGATGGACAAAGAGAATATACCCCCTGTTGTACATTTACTAAGAACTGTTGTTTTATGTACTTTTGATACAGCTTGTGTGCAACAAGGGTTTTTGCTATCTGGTGTAAGGATAGCTTTGAACTTGTGAGCTTCTTGCCTTATCCTCTTAAATTCTGGGATTAAAGGCTTATGCCATCATACTCAGCAAGAAAAATTATTGATAATTGGTGAAATTAACTTTTGGCCTTAGTTGAATGAATGTCTTTTCTCCTTCAGCTTATTAGTGTAATGAATTATGCAGTTGATTTCCTAACTTTGCATAATGTTTACATAGTAGAAATTGGTTTAATTTTTTTCTTGCTGTATATTTCTCAATATTTAATGTTCAACTTATATATTTATGTTTGTATTCATAATTATATATTACCATTGTGGTTACATATCAACATATATATAATATATATCAATATATTATGTATACATATACATGTGTGTATATCATTAAGCATTTCTTTCACAGAACAGTAGAAGACCTCCTTGGATTTGATGCTTACCTTGGAGTAGAGGAAGACACATCATAAAAACTGTCATCAATAAATAATTTGGTGTTTTACAAGAGGAGTGTGTAGTGCTGAGTTGCATTTGTAAAAAGGAGAACAAGGATTTTCCCATGTAGGTGACATGGGTAAGCAGATCCTTGAAGGAGGTGAAAGAGCAAGTTGTGAACAAGAACACCAGGAAGGATGCCACTCACGCAGGGGAGCAGCTGGGGAAGAAGGACCTGGCTGATCTTTGAGGAGCGTCAGGGCAGCTGGGGACACGGCCTATAGCCATAGCATGAAGAAAATGAGGAACTCTGGAAGGTTTTGAGCTGCCAATCAGTTCCGAGTGACATTCTGAAGTGGCTTTTCAGGAGCCTGTGGCCAGCATGTGCTGACCAGCAGGACTGGGAGTACATCGTCCAGGTGAGCTCCTGCCAGCTGGAATGAGTCGTCATACGTCACCATGACCTAGATAAACGGATGTGAAAAACTGTTTTAGTTCTTTTTGAAAATTCTGAGACAATAGTGTTTTAAGGCAAGAGCCTATGTAATTCCTGTGCAAGTAGAGTAGAATGATACCATTTTTCCAAAGAAGTCCACTAAACACTCTCGTCTAACAAGCTGTGGGAGATTCAACATAATAGTAGTGGGAGACTTCAATACCCCACTCCCACCAAAAAATAGGTCATCCAAACAAATCTACAAAGAAACTTCAGTATTAAATAACACTGGAATAACTGGAAAAAAAGCACGAGGATATTACTTTGCAACTGTGACTTCACGGTTTTATTCAGTATGCATTGGGAATTGTCCTTGTATCCAAGTTGTTGTATTTAGGTAGGGGAACAATGCGATGTTGAGTCCTTGTCATTGCTAACTGATAGGCTCTGAGCCGTTTACTTACTGGATAAGGAAACTATGATATGATGACAAGGTAAGCGAGCCTTTGCTGGCAGGGGTGTATGTTCAGACACCATGAATCTATGTGCCATGAGCTGTCCATCACCAGGAAGGTATTTGGAAAAGAGGGGATTTCTCCAATTAAAAGGGAGAACATTTTGCTGGATTTTGTAAAGCCCCTAGGATACCTATCTCCCAGGCCCCTATCTCCCAGGCCCTTGGAGTAATAATTAATTAATTAATTAATTTGTGAGTCATGGGCTTGAACTTGGCCTGGGAACTGTCCCTGAACTCTTCAGCTCAAGGCTACCACCCTACCCTTGAGCCAAGCCCCACTTCCCATTTTCTAGCGGTTAATTGGAGGTAATAGTCTCAAGTCCTTTTGTGCCTGGGCTTGGCTTTGAACCTTGATCCTCAGATCTCAGCCTCCTGAGTATCTAGGATTACAGGCGTGAGCCACCGCACCCTGCTAC